>NW_017722986.1:0-98832 GCF_001865875.1 Lupinus angustifolius
AAATTAATGAAGTGTATAAATTTGAGTTCATTAACCCATTTGAAATTTCTTAAAATTTAATTATATCAAGTTTGAACTAAAAATGATTGATATTAAATTTAACTTAAAACTCAACTATATATAATTGTTAAATTGAGATGGGTTAAGACAACGCAACTAGTCTCATTTCCATTCCTAATTATTCTTAGGGGTAGAAATTTATATGTAATGATATATAGTTTTATAAAATTGCTTTACAAACCTTGGAAGTCATAAGGAATGGGCAGGGTTGAACATTTTCTAGGCCCTATGTGGGGCAAAGATATGGACTATTATCTATCATAAGAAAATAAATAAAACTTGTAAGTCAAAATTAAACGGGGATGAGAATTTTAAGCAAATAAACTAAGTATCTATCATTTATAAAAAATTAATTATGTAAAATAATTTATACAGAACTTTCAACAAAAAAAAGTCTCATGAAATTTGACGGCATTATTTTTGGAAAAAGTTAACAAAACCCTCCAATTTTATGTGTTTTGCAAGTAGATACCTTAAACTATTTTTTTCTTTATTACTCATTAAACTTTAACTATTAGTGAAATTGATTCACACATACGTACAATTTTAAATTAGTAACAATAAAATTGGAATTAACACATAAATTACTAACAATCAAATTACAAAACCACTTTTAATCTACATAATTTCACTTTTACACTCTCTTCCTTTATAACTTTGTTGAGTAAGAGTAAGAATCTGCGTTCACTCATTCTATGATAGTCTTTTATTATTGTGATAATAATCAAGATACGTAAACTTAATTCATGGACACAATGAAATGATAGTAGGGAAATGACTTTTAGTTCTTAAAAAGAAAATATTTCAATATGTTAGTTTCGATAATAATTGACACGTTAGAAACTTCTTGTTTGCTGTCACTCTTGATGCACCACATTGTGAATGGGGAAATGAAGGTTCTTATTCAACACAGTTTAAAAGGAAGAGTGTGTAAAAGTGAAATTATGTAAATTAAAAGTGGTTTTGTAATTTAATTTAATGTGTTAATTCTAATTTCATTGTTATTAATTTAAAATTACATGTATGTAATGACCAAATTTTACTAATAGTTAAAGTTTAAAGAATGATTAGGAAGAAAATTAGTTTAAAGACTTGCAAAACATATAAAGTTTAATGGAATTTTGTAAACTTTTCTCTTTATTTTTTGCTCATTTATTAGTTACTTACCGGGACTTGAGTCATGCATATTTAATATTTTATTTTTTTGGGTCACATTCGTAATGAGTCTTGCGTGATTTCATGTTTCGTCCATGGAGGTGGACGTTGATTTTAATTCTACATCAAGTATGATAATATAATATAATAAGTGCTATAATCAACAAATTAATAAGTGAAATGTTATAATTAACCAGTACAAAAATGAACATCTCGTACATGAATGAAATTTTTTTTGTGCATTAAGAAAATATGTAAAATTGGAATTAGGTGATGGAAAATGGCTCCTTTTTTACTAATGGACCGTCCCTATGGCATGGTGTATTAGGCAAGGTGGATGGGTTATCAAACCCTTCTCATATATTAAAATATTTGAATAATAGATAAATAATCATATTTTGGAGCTATTTAACTATATCGAGATGGGATGACAAAATACAATTAAGGATTATTACCTCTCTTAAAACATGTGAGTAAAGTAAATTCTCATCAGACAGAAATAAAAATATATTATTTTATTTTAATAGCTACATTTATAATAATTAATTTCAATTTCATTCTCTCTCTTGTTTTTTTTGACATTTTTCTCTCTATATTGGTACCGCTGATTCCATCTTTTTTTGGGTGAATGATTCCTTTCTTTTTATTAATATAATGATAATAATTTATTCCACTTGAATTCACCTTTGTTATTATTATATAATTATTTTTCAGTGTTTTTGGCTTTTAATATGTATATCCATAAATTTTAATATTTATATACAATGAATACATCATTTAGTATTCATTTAATATGAATAATAAATAACATAGTAACCGTAAAAGTATCTTACATGGACAACACAAAATCACAAGACTAGCAAAATCAATCAAAAGACACCATAATGTCTATCATAAATCATGTTAGAAAACATTAATATAAGTATTTCTTAATCGTTTTTTATATGGTTTTTCTTAGTATCCCTCTTCCTTCATGTACGATTCTAAGAATCATAGGAGCCTTCATTTTATCTACCAACCTTAAAGGCTTCATACCAATATCCTCAACAAATTTCCAAACTACCTAAACAACTTTTAGGCACCAAAGTAAAATCAACATGTTTAACTCAATAGCCGAAACTTTCATTTTATGTAACGAGGAGTATTTGGATCGCAAATAACCCCTTTGCTAAAGGTTTGGAATATTAAAAGGACTTCCGTTACATTGACTTAACAAGAAAATACATCTCAGATTTCTAAGACTTTAACAAAGAAAATACACCCTCAAATTGAACGGTTTCGTAATTAAAAACAAAAAAATCATGAGGATTATCACAACAGGTTAACTGGCTCACTTTCTGCTTGGCTCCAAATTCATCTCCTGAAGGTTCAGCAACAAATCATCTGAATTTAGATAAACCTTATTTGCTGCATTTGAAATAGTATGTGCAATCTCTCTTGCAGCTTCAATCTTCCTCAGTGTGATAAAAGCTGGGTTGTTGGAAATAGCTTGTCCAATCAGCTGGGCACTCTTTGCTTCTCCCTGTTGATTAAAGAGGTGAAAGTAACAAAGATTAGGGGGAACTTAATATTTAGGACACAATATGTTCAAATAATGCAAAAGAGAAAAATAGATATGCACTGATGTAAGACTATATAAATATTATACTCAATCTAAAAGAGAAAAGAATGTATACACCGACAACAATGTAAGTTTTTTACATGGTCAGTACATTATTCACCGTTCATATTTAATCATTATTGATTTGTAAATATAAGTATCACAAATAAATGATACATGATGTACCAACTGTATATAAATCGTTACACTAACGGTGCATAGATATTACATTCAATCTAGAAGAGAAAAAAATATATGCACTGCAGTGTAAGAGTTTTTTACAGTTTCAATACATTATTAACTGTTTATATTTAATTATCATTGACTTGTAAATATAAATAATATAAATGAATGGCGGACGATGTACTAACTATGTATAAATATTTACACTAGCAGTGCATAGATATTACACAAAATCCACTAAAAATCCACACGAAACATCACTGACACATTTATGAACAAGGTTATATCTTGATCAAGAGACCAATAAAATCACAATTTTTCCATGAGTACCTAAGTTGGATTTCATAACCAGACCTACTTAAAAATTTAGAATGAAGACAGTATAACCTACCCCATTAAATAATCCCTATTTCGCATTGAAAAAAATAAAATGGCAGAAACTTGTATGAAGCACCAAAGTAGTAACTGCATCTGGACATAAATAAGTTCTTACCTGAGCTCTAATTACAGCACTCCTCTTGTCTTGCTCAGCTTTTTCTACAACAAACTTTGCCCTCTCGGCTTCCTGCGCAGCCACCTGCTTGGCTTCGATTGCAGCAGTGAACTCCCTGCCAAAGGTCAGAGTTGTGATTGACACATCATCAAGGGCAATGTTGAAGTTTGCTGCCCTCTCAGTCAGAACCTTCCGGATTTCCCTACTAACAGCCTACACAAATAATAAGGTCCATGAAAACATAACTCCTTGTGGTAGAACTGAATCTCTTGACTAAGAATACATTTCATGAAAATACAAGAAATTAGGAGGAATGTGAACAAAAACAAAAGAAGTGATAATCCTTCCCTAGTTCAGATGTCAATAAATCTCATGATTTGGTTTTGATAACATAATGATATTGGTAGTGGGTACTGATAAACTAATAAGCTTAGCAAGATGTTTACAAGAACATATCACTTTGTATTTACCCATTGTGCTTCCAATAACAATCATAGAAACAAAAGTTAATTAACATTTTGAAACTTCAACTTAAAAAAGGCATCCTAGTAAGCAATTTGTTCAAATAGTTATTTAAGCTTCCATGCATCATACAGAAACTTTGCTGCTTACCTCTCGCTGAGTAATAAGCTGGCTGGCGTTGTACTGTGCGACCACAGCTTTCAAAGTTTCGTGGATAATTGAAGGTAAAACCCTTTCATTATAATTCTCACCAAGGGTCCGATAAATAGTGGGCAGCTGGCTTGGCAAAGGACGAGTAAGGACTCGAAGCCCAATTTTCACCTGTATAGAAGATGCAATATAAAAGAAAGGTTAAAATAGTACATTTTTAAATCTTTTAAATATGAAATGCTCTGAAATCAGTTTCTCAAAGGCAAACATATTTTCCACCTAGATTTTTTTCCGTATAAATGATTTTCCACCAAGAAGGCTAGAGTGTATTAATTAAAACTTCAAGCATACAATCAGAGAATTCAGAAAAGCTAAAAATGTACACAACAACCCAGTGAAGTAGGAGAAACAACATAAGGCAAAAAGTGGGGGAGAGGATATGGATGAAGATGTCTTCATCCCTCAGGAAGAGAGGCTAAACTAGATAAGGCAAATTGGAGCTTGAAATAAAGTTATATCGATGAAGCATTTGCCAAAAGATATCCAGATACCAGAGCCATTCACTACATGTCTAACAGCTCCATAAATTATGAAAGATGTCATTTAAAAAAGCTGCTCACTAGTTGTCTAAACTTCAAAGCTAGTTGAAGGAACCATATTCAACTATCAGAAAAGTAGTGTAAATTAATATAAATGGGCCTTTTGCAATCAGAATGCAACCTGTTTCACATTCATGATAATCATAAAAATGGTGAAACTTAATAGGAAAAATCTAAGGACTGAGAATATTACTGTTAACCATAACGTGGTCAAGTAAGAATGAGGCATGTAATAGAAGGATAAAGAATGATGTCCACATAAACATACCACCAAAATGAGGGATAGAAAAAAAGAAAGTCTTTTTGTCAATTGAGAAAAAAGCAATAAAAAGTAAGGACACTCAATTTAATTTGTTTTTCTGAATCTTGACAACACCCGAGTCTAAGCAAACATATTTAACATCTGGAGATCACGACCCCGTGACATACTCTCAAATATAGTATTTAATCTGTTTCATGGATGGTAATCAGAAAAGTAATATAAATTAATATGAACGTGACTTTTTCAGTCAGATTGCAATCTGTTTCACATCCATGGTAATCATGTGAATGGTGAAACATAAAGGAAAAAATATCAGGATTGAGAACATTATTTGGTTAATTATAGCATGGTCCATTATGAACAAATCATGTAATAGAACGGTAGATATTGATGTCCACATGAACATAAACATACTACCAAAACGAGGACGGAAAAAAAGAAAGTCCTTCTGTCAATTGAGAGAAAGCAATAAATTTAAAGAAATTTAATTTCATTTCTTTAAGCCAATCATGACAACACTTGAGTGTAAGCGAAATATATTTACCATCTGGAGATCACGACTCCCTGACGTACTCTCAACAAGATGGGGTCGTGCACGGACATCATAGATGACCGGTCTCTCGAACCATGGAACTACAAAGTGTGTCCCTTCAGGATAGACCTGCATGTTATCAAGGAAATCAATTCTATAATAACAGAACAAAACTTAAAGTGAAAAAAATGGAGAAGTTAAACAGTGGCCAAAATAGTAACAAATAAAAGGAGAAGATAACAGTTCTTTTAAAAGACACCAAACTACTTCAATCATATTTCAGTAACAACCAAGGTTCTAAATTGATGTTTGCGGCCACAGTTTCCATAAACGCATTAACCAAAATTTAGAACCATAATAACAAATATCACACTGCAATGCAGTAATTTACAAACTATTTTCAAACTTTTCCAGCTTTTTTTTTCAAGTAAGAAAACAATCATCACACGAGAAACAATTGCAAGACAATAACCTTGTCTTTCACACCAATGAGACGATTGAAAACAATAGCACGGTGCCCTCCATCAACATTGTAGAGACTGTTTGAAGCAGCATACAAACCAATTCCACCAACAATACCAAGCTTCAGCAACGCAGAAGCAGCACCGCCACCGGGAACATTTGGAACTTTCACGTTTCTAAAATTCATCTTTCTGCACTGAACAGAAAACAGAAATCACACAACTACCCCGGCAAATAGCATAGAAATAAATGAATGAACGTAGCAACCAAAAATAAATAAATCAATTCCGGGGAATATGTTAAAACATTTTCCAAAATTTATACGCAATTAAACAACAACAAAATGTGAAATTCAAAAAATGAAAAATGAAAAATGAAAATGAAACAACTTGCTGATCGATAAAGGACACGAGCTAAATCGTATTGCGAAACTTGAATAATTTTTCAGAAATAAACAGATAATGAATGCAAAAAATAATAGAGAAGAATTTGCACCTTCGAAATTGCGATCACGCCGATGAAGAAGGGTTTGTGTAGTTTATGCAGCTTTTGAGTAGGGTTTAAACTTTTCCAACAAGAAAGGGAAAGAAGGTTTCTGGTACAGTACACGGAGAGAGAATTGGGTTGGGCTTTGTTATCTAAGTCTGGATGGGCATAAGGCCCAATATCCTAGGTATGAACCGAAAAAACATCATTCACATATCACAATGGACAATAAAAACGGAAAATGACATATTTTCTTACTGAATCATCTTACTACTTTTGTTTTCTTACTCACAAGAAAATGACATATATCATAAGATAATATTTTATTTATTAATGATTGATTTATAAATGACATGTGTCACTTTCTTATCGGTATGATGATTTAGTCGGATGATATAACATTTGGTACACATCTGTTGTCTCACACTTTGTGCCACTTCATGTCCCATGTGTTTGTGATTGGTCAAAAAAAATATTTAAGTCAAAGTTTAATTATTAAATATTTTTTTGACCAATCATAAGCTCATGGTACATGGAGCGTCATAAAGAAGTGTAGGACAACAGATGTGCTCCCTATAACATTACTCATAAAAAACATAGAGAAAAAATATACACACTAACACTGAGAATGTAAGAGTTTTTTACACTGTTGTTGCATTATTCATCATTCATATTTTTCATCATTTACTCTTAAATAAAAGTAATATAAACAAATAGTGGATGACATATTAACTGTGTATAAATTTTTATAATAATAATACATATATATTACACTCTACAAAAATATAGTAAATAAAAAACCTATTACACTCTACAAAAATATAGTAAATAAAAAACCTATCATGCTAAGTTGGAGAGAATATTTTCATGTTTTAGGTGGGTAGTACACATATATTTTAAACTTGATTGTTTAAAAATGTTTGAAGGTCATACATGAAACTGAGATGAATGCTCCATTCACGAATTATTTGACTACTAAATACATTGTGTTAAATTGATAGAAATGACAAAGTCATATGATACACTAAATCAATGATGTAAAAATTGTACCGTACCGACTGGTTTGATCGAAAAATTGGCGAACTAGATCCATAATTAGTATGGTACAGATGTTGAACCGGTCAAGTATCAAAACCAGTCAAAATCGGTGAATCGACCAGTATTTGACTAAATCGACCAGTATTTGACTAAATCGGCCGGTTTATGCACATTTTTTAAAAAAAAAACTTAAAAAACCCATTACAAGGTGACCTATCTTTCGAACTTTTCTTCAACACTTCAAGGCACAGGCTTCCAAGACATACTTAGATTACACATTTTGGTTCCTAACATTCGTGTGTAATCTCAGTATCATTTGTGTAATCTCAGTGTCATTTGTGTAATCTTGGAGTACTCTCTTAAGATAGGATTTTGTACAAAAATATAATTTCGATATGAGACAACTTTGATTCATTGGTGTTAAATGTTAAAACTCCAAATTTATTTGTTTTGTAGAGTGCGTTATAAACTTATGTCATTCATTTATATTTTGCGGTTGTTAAGTGATACTTTTAGATTGATATATGTTTTGTAATTTAGACTTTGAATTTGTTAAAGACTTAAATTGTTTGTTTATGTGAATTTTGAGTAGATTATGAATATGGATTATAAATTTGAGGATCTACCTATTTGAAATTATTTTTGTTATAGGTTTATATATATATATAAATATAAGCAAATATGTCCGGTTTAACCGACATGCGATTTAATTACTGAACCACCGGTTAAATCACTATACCAGTACCCTAACCAATTTGATAATCGATACGGTTTTAATAACATTCCACTAAATAAAGCTACAATATGGATATGTTATAAATTCCTAAGTGTAAAGTATAATAAAGATTCTGATACAGTAAATTCAAAGTTTGAACCATATTTAAAGTTAGTTTCATATACAACGTCTAAGTAAGTTTGCAAAATATAACAATCAAATAGAACTCCACTTGCTAATTGCTTAGGATGTAGTAAGCTTTGACAAAATATTCACATATATTAGCACTAATCCAAACAACGGAAGAGTGTGAGAACATAAAAAAAGATTAATAGTATTTTGAAAGTCATTTTTGATATCATACTTATTTTCTCAAACACATTTATACTGTGAGCATGGAAAAAAATTGTGTTTTACTTATACTTTGGTTTGGTTTAGCCTTAATAAGGTAATAAAGGTAAAATGTAAAAAGGGAAAAAAATGAAGAAAATATATGTAGTATTAATACTGTTCCACCCCCGACAAATTTGGATTGTACCTAGTTCGTCTCGGGCACATAACCCAAACTGATTATCCCTTGTTCACTTGTCTAGGGCAGGCCAAACTCACTGCATGTACCATAAATGCTTCTGACTCATCATTAATGTATTGTTGACCTCATCATTAATACGTTGTTGACTCGCCTTAATGTGAGTTATATTTTGAATTATGAGTTCCAATGCCTTTAAATAGGTTTTCCAATCAATCATAACACCTCTATAAGAAGGTAAGAATTGATTGGAATGAAACCATTTTGTTTGGGGTGAAAGTTGTGCAGTTTCAATCTGAAAATTTGGTGTAACAACTCTTAGTCATCGATTACAACATCGATGTAATCGATTACCCAAACATTTTGTCAAACTGAGTAATTGATTATCACAATGTGTAATCGGTTACTCAAAGGGTGTAATCGATTACTTCAATATTCTGTCTAACTGAGTAATTGATTACCCTAGTGTGTAATCGGTTACTCAAATATACTGTAATCTTGTAATCGGTTACTCAAATGTAGTAATCGAGTACCTTGTTCAATTTTTGTTGGGTAGCTCATTTCTCACTCATGTAATCTATTACTTATTTTTAGTAACGTGTTACTAAGTCACAATAACCTGTTACTTAGATCCAGTAACCTGTTACACAATATTTTGAAAATTGTTTTCATTTATACTTGTAGTTTTCAATTTTCTTTTTAAAATACTTTCTGAGTATTACTACTAATTGTATATTATAGAGTATAAGGATAGAAGTACTTATAGACTTAGAATCTAAATTGCTTGAAGATTTATCTTCATTGTCTTCAAAAGTATTCTATGGTGCAAGGGACAATTCTGCGATCCAATGTCATGACAGTTGAACATATACAAATCTCAGACAACTAGACCGACCCATCACTAGATACTTACTGAATGACGACCTTCCCACTGACCAAAAAGAAAGGTAGAGATTCTTATGACACAGTTCATGGTTCACAAAAGTGCAAGGTTGTTTGTATCGCTAGAGTTTTTCAGCTCCGATGCTTAAATGCTTCGGCCCCAATAGGGTACGATACGTCGTCCAAGAGATACACGAAGGTAGTTGTGGCCACCATCTTGGTGCATCATCTCTAGCCAAGAAAGATCTCCGAGCAGGGTATTACTGGCCAACCAAGGAAAATGATGCCTCCGATCTGACCAAGAAGTGCATATCCTACCAATTGTTTGCTGACCTCCACAAAGCCCCGCCTGAAGAGTTGACAACTACTATGACTCTGTGGTCGTTCTGCAGATGGGGTATGAACATCCTGGAGCCATTCATGTCGGGCAGCCGGACAACTCAAGTTCTTGATAGTGGCGGTGGACTATTTCACCAAATGAGTCAAAGCTGAAGCTTTATCCACTATCACTTCAGCCAACATCCGGTTCACTTGGAGAAAAATTATCACGCGGTTCGGGGTATCAACCGCGATTGTCACGGATAATGAGACTCAATTTTCAGATCGAAAGTTCAAAGAGTTTTTATTAGGCCTTCACATCAAACAACATTTCACTTCAATCGAGCATCGCAAACCAATGGTTAGGTAGAGGCGACTAATAAAATCATCCTGCAAGGAATAAGAAGAAGGTTAGAGGAGGCCAAGGGAGCCTGGCCCGAGCAGCTACACCATGTCCTTTGGGCCTATCGCACAACTTCTCACTCTACCACCGGGGAGTCAGCCTTCAACCTAACCTATGAGGTCGAGGCTATGATCCCGGTGGAAATTGGTGAACCACCTAGCGGACGTTGCAATTTGACGAGGTCGCTAAGTCGACTATCTAAGGAACAATCTAGACTAGATAGAAGAGAAAATGGACCAGGCTCGGATCAGAGACACCGCCATCAAAAGAAGAACTGCCGATAAATACAACACTACTATGGTTCCCAGAGATTTTGAAACCGGCAGTTTAGTACTCATAAGGGCAAACATCGTCAGAACCAAAGGGAAGCTAACACCTAATTAGGAAGGGCCCTACCAAGTAACAGACAAGATCGACAAATGGGGTTATAAACTTGAAGATTTGGCAGGAAGGGAGATCCCCCACACTTGGAACGCCGTGACAAATCATGTAACCAAATGCAACTTATATGTTAAGGAGGTATTATTCACATGTTTTTTGACAGGCCTTAGACAGGCGATCAATCCTAAAACCCAAGCGAGGACCTAGTCCACTTGGTCTCCAACGATTTACCCCTCAAAAGCATGGGCTTGTCCCCCTTTGACGACATTCCAATCCTAAAACCCAAGCGATGACCAAGTCCTGATGGTCTCCAACCATTTACCCCCCCCCCCCAAGGCGTGGGCCCGTCCCCCTTTGACGTCGGTCTAATCCTAAAACTCAAACGAGGACCAAGTCCCCTTGGTCTCCAACCATTTACCCTTCAAAGGCATGGGTCTGTTCCCCTTTGACGACGGTCTAATCCTAAAACCCAAGTGAGGACCAAGCCCCTTGGCCTCATCGAGTTGGTTAATCTCATTCAAATGACCCAACAAATCCGATCAAAGATACATATTGCTCATCTTTATCTTATTTTAGTTCAGTTATAGGTATTCGGACAATTATCACTTAAGGATTATCCAACCTTTTATTCTAGTTCAGTTATGGATATCCGGGCAGTTATCACTTAAGGATTATCCAATCCCTTTATTCTAGTTTAGTTGTGGATATTTGGGCAGTTATCAATTAAGGATTATTCAACATCTTTATTCCAGTTCAGTTATAGATATTCGGCCAGTTATCACTTAAGGATTATCCAACAACTTTGTTCCAGTTCAGTTATGGATATTCGGCCAGTTATCACTTAAGGATTATTCGGTTAGCAAATTTTATTAATCCAGTTCATTTATGAATATCTAGCCAGCCATCACTTAAAGATTAAACAACTTTGGTTAATTAACAAAAGTTCACTTATGGAGATCAACTCATGTCGGTTTACTGCCATTATATACACAGTAATAAAGACGAAAAATAAATTTAGACAAAACAAGATACAAAAGACTTTCTTCATTCATACGAAGGTCAGATTAAATCCCACTAGTTACATCATAAGTAGCAAAGGTACAAAAAGAAAAAAACAAAAGAAAATGCTAAGACCCCCGTCACCTCTACCCAGAACATGAAGCTTCACTAGGCCCTCCTCTTCATGAGCGACCAATTCGCCCTCAAGAGTAACCCTAGCATCAATTCTCATCCAAGACCAGCCAGCCTCGGGAAGAACTAGACGGACCTGGGCAAAAGCATTATGGCACTCAGCGTTAGCCGTCGGGAGAGCTTCATCCTCCAAGTTCAGGTAGGACGCCTTCAGTTGGGCCAACTCATCAGTCACACGATGCTTATCTTCCTCAGTCTGACCCAATCGATCACCCAACTCCCTCTAAGTAGCCCCAATGTCCACCTAGGCATGCAAGGCCGCCTCCCGAACATCCTTGAGTTGAAGTAATATCGTAGGTAGCTGCTCGCCAGCGGTCAGATTATGCTCTTCCTGAACCCTTAGGGCTTCAACATGCTTCTTCTTCAGCTCGTGCAGCTCGGCTGAATACTGCTCCTGAAGGTTGGCAATGGCCTCCTCCCCGACCCGAGTAGCCAGTACTCCCTCGCCTTCAAAGTACTTGGCCACAAAAGTAGTCAGAACCCTAGCTTCCCGGACCTTCTTCAACAATTCAACCACAAGCATAGAGTCCATGGTCTCCACGACTCCCGTATTGAGCAACCCAGCCTCGACCTCCTTCGGGGTTCGATAAAGAAAGGAGTGCTTGGCGGGATTTTTCCCGTTGCCAAAACTATAGGTCTTTCCTCTAGCAAGTTCCCAGAACGAGGAATGAGAGTCCCAGCAGGAGCACCATCGTCACCAGTTAGATCAACCGGGCGAGCATCCACTGGAGCAGGACTGATGTTGATCGGAGGCTCCAAGCGGATTGGTAGAACGTTCGTCGGCTCAGTAGAGGGGCCATCTTCCCGAACAGATTCAGAACAGGCGGGTGAGTGTAACCTTGCCTTCTTGGTGACCTCGAAACTCTCCCTCTTCAGGGTGGCCCTCCTTAGGAGGCTCTATCGGTCCGATTGGTCACCCATAGCAGTTGCTAGAAAAAAGAAAAACAAGAACAAGTCAGACCTTATAACGACATTAAAAAAATATAAGGCACCAAAATCAAGATACTAGCCAACCTCCACCTTGAAAGCATGATCACCTTGGACCAGCTTATAACACGCTATAACCCGACCTGCCTCTATCCAAGACAGGATTTCATCCGCCACCTCACGTTCTCGAGCATTCAGTTGATTGTTTGAGAAGCTGAAAGACTTGGCAGGCTATTGGTGGATCCCCCCGTTCTAGGAAAATGGCAAATGTGGTTGACCATCAGGGCCATACGCCTAAGTATGTTGGGTACCCCGTGCCTCCACCCGGAAAAACCCATTCTTCCAGTTCTTCACAAACCTCTCAAACGATTGGAAGAGGGCACAACCATTTCTGGATTGGAGCGACGTCTAGCCCTGTCGGCCTACATCATTCTCGTCTTTGTTGGAACTATGACCGACCCAAAACATCTAGAAGAATAGACGAATGGTGTAGGGCCGCTCTATGACCTAACAAAATATCTTCAATGCTCGGATAAAACCCATGAGTTGGGGTGGAGTTGTGAAGGGGCCATTTGAAGGTGTTGCAACACCTCGACGTACCACCCATCAAAGGGTATCCTCACCCCAATCCGCTGATATGCATATTCGTACATGTAGAAGCTTCACCAGTTCTTATTCTCCTAAAGGATATCTTGGCAAACCCACTCCTGGTCAAAGAGACCGTACCATAAAATGTCATTCACTAGACGAGTGAAGACGTCTACAGTTGGGCGCTTATCCGGAGAATAGAAGGAGATAGTACCCAAGACTTCGCGGTCCACCCACCAGTAAGGAGTTTTGGGACCCACCATCTCCTCCGGGATGGTAAATTGGTCAGCACAGTCAGCGAAGTTTCTCCCCTTAAGCGACTTGTCACCAGAAGAAGTGTCAGATTCCGAGCTAGATGTGTTATCCAAGACTGGACCCTACTTCTTGCGAAAAGCTGCATGGTCTAACAATGCAACCTCATTCCCACCCCTCTTCTTCCTTAACTCACACAATAGGGCAAACAATGAAGGTTGACGTGGTTGCCTCCAAGCGGACCGACTATTACCCTGGGCAGAGTTGAGATGGGTTCGCCGTTGGTGACAGGCAGTGAACATAGTAAAAATGGGTGGAGGTCCGGACAAGACCTCCACCTCGTCGAAACTAGACCCTTCATCGGTCATAGCATGGAAATAAATAAACAAGAAAGGGAGGAGAAATTACTGAGTGTTAGGATGAGAGTTCTGGATGAAAAGGAAATTCACTTGTCCGGATTCAAGAGACGATGCAAGCTCGACAAGAAGATTTCAGAAGGAAAAGGATAGTGAAAGGGGGAAATCCCTTATTTATAGGGGAGGGCCTTGGCCCAAACCTCCCCGAAGCCCAACCCTAGGGGTACATCCACCCGTACAAAATCACTCGAGAACGATCCAACGGTGACTCGAAAACCAAAGCAGGAAATCTGAAACGAACAGGCGCGTCGGTTAGACACCCGAGGCTTCCAAATGAAATGTTGCTAACCCTCCACATGTCAGGCAAGGCCATATAGCTATCATGACCTACCCCTACACCTAGATGCTACCCGAATCCATCAGATCGGAACGTCCTAAGTCTAACAATCCACCCCACATTCGGCCGCCCTGATAGACTAGGGGCAACTATTTCACCCCGGATAAATCCGGGTTGTTCCTAGCTCGTCCTGGGCACATAACCCAAACTGAGTATCCCTTGTTCACCCGCCTAGGACAGACCAAACCTACTATAGGTACCATAAATACCTCTGACTCATCATTAATGCATCTAACCTCACCATTATTTCACCGCTGACTCGCCTTTAATGCGAGCTGACATTCCACCTTGCCACACCACCTGCAAATTCCACATGCCCCCAGATAGAGTGACAATTGTAGACCTACAGGGTGGTTAAGGACAACCCAACATATCCCCATTGTACCCACCATGTACTAACCAATGGTCAGGCGCCACATCAGCCGCTCTAAATTCTATAAATAGAAAATCCACACACAAGAAGTATAAATTAATTCTCATTCCCTCATTTATTACTTTCATTCTTTGTCCATTCTCTAACTTATCTCTTATTTACTCTCATTCTCTCTCCAGAAAACCACATAATGACTTGATCGTCGAAAAATCTTTTCAGGTACCTTCCCCGGCGGGACCAGACAACATTCTGACCAAAACTTCAAATCACTTTCACTCAACCGGGCACTTGATTCCCACCGTACCAGTTCAATACAAAAGAACAAATACCAAAATGGTTTCTTTCCCTAACTAAGCAGAAAACGAGAATTTTACTCTTCGAATGTCCTGCGTTCAAACAAAATTGTATTTGAATTAAACAATGGATAACAAACGTGTGAAAATGATGGACTATGACAATGATAGAACACCCTAGATTATCAACTTTTTTTGACAAACAGTGTCTCATGAATTCTTCCATCTGAAAACAATTTATAAACCTTATGACACATCTCTTATTTATTGACCCACAATCAATGAGTGAATGTATCAGGAGTTCAAAATCCTTTAATTTATCTATTTTAACTTAACTTCCAACATTTTGAAAATACTTTAATTTGTTTGCAAGATCTAAATATTAAGTAATGAGTCATAATTCTTGTTGAATTTATTCGAAATATATCATTGTAAGAAGTCTCAAATTCTTCATGATTGGGATGAAGAAAATAGTCTAAACAATACATTGTTCTCATATAGCCATATTAAATTTATATTTTTTTTTCTTAATCACAAAAATTTACATCATAATAAACATAATCCATATCACAATAACTGCAATCATAATAATTTTAATCATAACTGCAATCACAATTTAAAATATTGATGATTTACTTTAAAATTTGAAGAAGAAAAACATTTTTACTCTTTTTATCATGTTGAAAATAAAAATTAGAGAATATCAGCCCCAAGATAAAAGCTTCTATGTTACTCATTTAATTTTTTGTTTTATAAAATTATATATAAAACCCAAATTACCTTAAAAAAACCTTTAAATTAAATAAAGCTAAAGTTTGTCTATTAAGCCATATTTGTAATAATATGGTTATGTGAAAATAATCACTACCCACTAGATAACCAAATGTGATATAAAATTAAAATCTCTACTAAAAAGTAATGTTATTTGGATTAGAGTGGAGAGTTTGACATGTCTAACCATAATCTAGATAAGAGAATGAATTTGTAGATACTGTTTTGTTCACATTAAAAAGTCAAAAAAAGAATAAGTGTGTTTAACTCAACCATAAAATCTTATCTCATTTTACCTTCATTCATCATTAACTTTGTATATATGATATGTGGTATGAATAAATAATTTAACTTGTTAGAACCTACACAATTTTTTTTTGGGTTTAATGTCTCACTCGATTATCATAACATAGCTAGAAAGACAGTGAAAATGAGGGCAAGATTTATCCACCCTAAATGAGTATTGGGCTAATAATGTTAAATTTGGCTTCTATCAAGGCCACTAAGTTCATGTCTGTCCTGTGTTCCTTTGGTTCTCACCAACTCATTTTCCTTCCTATCTCCTTAAGCATTTCCAATCTTTGGAGGACCTCATCAATAATCAAGATCCTACAATTCCATCTCTTAATCTTTTCCCTCCTTGGGTTAATTTCAGTGAATGGCAAAAAAATACACCTCTATTAACTTCAACCACATCTATGACAAAACCGGAACTAACAATAATAACACAAATTCTAACACCTCCAACTTATCAAAAAACCAATCTCTCTCTTCTTCCTCTTCTTTCTCTTCCCCTTCATATTCTTCTGTCTCTGCCCCAAACAAACATGGTAAAATCCTCGTTCTAACCCGACCCACACCAAAACCCGTTAATCCTCATATTAACTCTCCATCACCGTTAACCCAACAACAACAACAACTTAATCAGGTTCAGCAAGTTTCAGATCGAACCCGGTCTGAACCGGGACCTAACGAGATATCGCTTCGTCCTTTGGGTCGAACCGGAACACCGACCGGTTCGTTGGTTCCGGCCCATGTCGTGAATAATGAAAAGGATAAGGAAGTGCCGCTGATATCTTCCAAACCGGATAAGTTCGTGCCTCCGCACCTTCGACCCGGGTACGTGCCGCGGGAGGAGGGTTCTGGACAGGTTCGGCCCAGGCGGCAGGAACATGTTGGGACTCTGGTTCAGTACGGGGAAGATGGCCGGCCCAAGTCGGGTGGGCAGGAGAGGATGAGGAGAGGTAGCCGGTCGGATTCAGGGATATTAGGTCGCCCGGGATCTAGTGGAAGTCGACCAAATTCTAGTGGATGGTATGTTTTAGCCAAATTGATATATAATGTGTTGTGAATTGTTTGGTTAATCATTGTTTTTGTGTTTGTATTAGCTTATTTTGTGGCAAAGCAACTTATAATAATACCAACAATACCAGCGCTGGTCTAATATATATATATATATATATATAAAACATTATTTCAGCATATATAATATTTGAGTGTAAAATCTGTACACATTGTACAGATTTGTACACATGCACACTATCATCCACTCTTCATTTGGATTATTTTTTTTAAAAAGTCAACAATAATTAAACATCAATGATGAATGATACAATTACAGTGTATAAATCTTGTAGTGCATACATTTTGTTCTCATAATATTTTCCAAGCCTGCATGACATTCAGATTTGTGATTTTTGGTGTAACAAAAAGAAATGGAAAGAATCAAAGCAAGGAATAGTGAAGAAGAATTTTATTGATTGAGTGATTATTGCTCACTGATTAACTTGATGATTACAAGAGAAGTGAAAAGCTTATAAAAAAGGAAAATAATAACTAACATAACTAACTTAGCCGTTAATCCAATTACACACGTGATTAATGAGATAAAATGCACATGTGCACAATTTACTTGCAATGTAAGCTAACTGATTCCGCACCAGAAAACCAGGGACTTCTAGCCTTGACCGAGAGTTGCTGATGTTCATGACACACTCAGCTTGGTCAGCTTGCCTGATGTTGGCACGACCATCCAACAATTGTCTTGGCTTGGTGCAAGCATGCTTGTCTCGGTCAGAGTCCTTGCCAGGTTACCTTGACATGGTCATGATTAGTCTTGGTGTATAGCTTGACTTGGTAATATCATGCTTCCTTGGCATATCATATTGACCAAGCTGAAAAGTCTTAGCATATGTTTCATTAGTAGTATATGTTTGTTTATTTGCTTGATCATTAGTAGTACATTTAGCATCATCAACATGTTTAACATCATTATTTGTATGTTTAGCATGCTTATCATCATTTAATTTTGATACCCCCAACAAGTTGGGGCACATATGTTAATGAGACTTAACTTGGAATGGATTACCTTATACACAATAGGTCCAAGAGCTTTAGTAAGAACATCTGCCAATTGTAAGCTAGTTGGAACAGGCAGGAGTTTTATGAGTCCACTGCTACACTTTTCTCTAATAGTATGACAATCTAACTCAATGTGTTTTGTTTTCTCATGAAAAACAAGGTTAGAAGTAATATGTATAGCAGATTGATTATCACAATATAGCAATGTAGGAAGAGAAAAATTATGTTGTAGATCCTGCAGTAAATAGTTCAGCCAAACAATTTCACAAGTAGTAAGGGTCGTTGCCCTATATTCAGCCTCAGAAGAACTTCTAGAGACTGGCCTTTGCTTCTTTGATTTCCAAGAAATCAAGGAGTTCCCAAGGTAGATGCAGAAACCAGTCACTGATCTCCTAGTATTAGGGCATGCAGCCCAATCACTATCACTATATGCTTTAAGTTGAACTTCAGAGGTCACAAGGAAAATCAGTCCCAAGGCAGGGGTGCCTTTTATGTACCTGAGAATCCTTAAGGCAACATGGTGATAGGTAATGGTGGGTGTTGCCATAAACTGAGCTAGTTGATTCACTGAGAAACTAATGTCAGGTCTAGTATTAGTTAGGTAAATTATCCTCCCTATTAGTCTCCTATAAGTAGCAGGGTCAGGATAGAGTTCACTAGAGTCTTGGTAAACATGGCTGCCAGGTATCATTGGTGTGGATGAAGGCTTGCAGCCTAACATTCTTGTGTCAGATAATATTTCTAAGGCATACCTTCTCTGATTCATTGAGATACCATTCTTGCTTCTGGCTATCTCAAAGCCTAAGAAGTATTCCAAGTCTCCCAGGTCCTTAGTTTTGAAGATGGAATCCAAAACAGTCTTGATTTCATTGATTTCTCTAATGTTATTTCCAGAAATTATAATGTCATCCACATATACTAATATGGTAGTGATGGAGCTATTAGTTGACCACTTAATGAAGAGGGAATGATCACCCTTGGCCTTATGATACCCATGTTTGGTAAGAAAGCTAGATAACTTGGCAAACCATTGCCTGCTTCAATCCATGGAAGGATTTTTGAAGCTTACAGACTTGGTTGGTTTGGTTGTGGCTTAGGCCAGGAGGGATGATCATGTAGACTTCTTCATGTAAGTCTTCATGTAGGAAAGCATTGTTGACATCCAACTGTTTTAGAAACCAGTTATGTGTAGAGTCTAAGGCTAAGAGTAACCTAACAATGGCTATCTTTGCTACTGGGGAGAAGGTTTCAAGGTAGTCAATTCCTTCTGTTTATGTGTATCCTTTGGCTATTAATCTAGCCTTGTATCTCTCTACACTTCCATCAGTTTTGTACTTGGTTTTGAAAACCCATTTACAACCTATAGGAGACTTATTATCAGGTAAATCTGTCATTATCCATGTCTCATTTTGTTGTAAGGCTGCTAATTCTTTATTTATAGCATCCTCCCAATGAGGGAATTTGACAGCTTGAGCATAGGATTTTGGTTCTATGTTTGTGCTAATGGGTAGGATTTTGGTTCTATATTGTGCTGATAGTCCTTCATAATTGAGATAATAGGACAGAGGATATCTAGACTTAGAGTGAGGAATATCAGTTTTGTGAAGCAAAGCATAGTGATAGTCTTGCAAATAAGTTGGTGGCTTAGAAATCCTTTTAGTTCTTCTAATATTGGAGGAATCAACAGATTCTTCCCCATCTTGAGGAGGAGAGGCAATAAGGTGATTTCTATGAGTCATTGGCCACAGTGTCAGTCTCATCATCATGTGGGGTGTTATGTCCTATATCTCTTTGTGTATCAAGGATAGGCAGGGTGTCCTCATAAATGGTTGGATTTTGTAAGGTGGAATTCTCTATATGTTCATCAGCGTTGGTAAGATGACAAGCAGGATTATATGGGAAGATATTCTCATAGAAAACAACATTTCTGCTTATGTTAATTGTCTTAGTAACAAGGTCAAGGGTGATGAAACCCTTAACACCTTTCTTATATCCTAAGAATAAGCACTTGCTTGCTCTTGGATCAAATTTTGTTCTTTGGTGGCTTTGTGTACTAACATAGCACAATGAGCCAAATACCTTTAAATTGTGCAACTTAGGCCTTCTATCAAATAGGACCTCAAGAGGACACTTCTTGTCTAATACAGGGGTAGGCAAAATATTGACTATGCATGCTGCATGTTTCACTGCATAGGACCAGTAAACTTTAGGTAACTTGCTTTGGATGAGGAGAGCCCTTGCTACATTCAAAAGATGTTGATGTTTCCTCTCTGCAACCCCATTTTGTTGGGGTATGTAAGTGCAAGATGTTTGGTGCAGAATTCCCTTAACAGAATAAAAAGGTTTCATAAGGAATTCTGGCCCATTATCACTTCTTACTATCCTAACCTTGGCAGAGAATTGGGTTTCTACCATAAGGATAAAGTTTTGCAAAGATTTGGACGTTTCACTTTTGTTATTCATAAGGAAAACCCAACTAAATCTACTGTGATCATCAACTATAGTTAGGAAGTACTTGTGCCCATGGATAGAAGGTATTGAGAAAGGTCCCCAAATATCTACATGTATTAGATCAAAATTGCCTAAAGAAACAGAATTACTCAAAGAAAAGGGGCAATTTCTTTTGTTTTGCAAAGTGACAAGTGTCACAAATATACTTATTGTTAAATGTGATAAAGGGGAAATTGTCTTTCATCATATCTATACAAGAAATAGAGGGGTGTCCTAATCTATAGTGCCAAAGGTTGTGATCATTAGTGGCAAAAAAATTTATTTGATGTTCTGGTCTAAAGGCTTTCAAGAGAATGAGAGATATAGTCCATTGCTTATTCTAGCTGAACCAATCATCTTCAAAGATCTCCTCTCCTGGATTTGGCAGCAATGAGCATCAAAAGATAAGATACAAGATGAGTGTGCAGTTAATTTAGGTATTGAGATCAAATTGTAAGAGAAGTTTGGTAGATATAAGACATCATATATGGTAAGACAAGAAAGGATAGGGACAGGTCCTGAGACTCTTGCCATAATGCTATTGCCATTAGGCAATCTTACCCTGATGGGTTTCATTTGTCTATAGGTAGAGAAATTGGATATACTAGAACTTATGTGGTCTGTGGTACCACTGTCTAGTATCCAAGGGACAAAGTTCATGTCAGGGTTACCTGTAGTTTCTCCTTGATGTGCATTTGCTGAGAGGACATTACTGATCTTGGTGGATCCATGATCACCTTCCTTAGATGAGGATGTGTTATCCTTCCTTAGCATGCTTACCAAACCTTGATACTGCTTTTTGTTTAAACCAAACACTGTCTCATCTTGTTGTGCTTGTTGAGTCATTGCCTTTTCTGGTTGGTTAGACCCTTCATTAGCTACCACATTGATCCTGTCTTCTCTGGTTGAGGTATAGTTGGTTGGGAAACCATGTAGTTTGTAACAAGTTTCTATGGTATGTCCATTCCTCTTGCAATGAGTACAAAATTTTCCTCCTGTATTTGAATTTCTGATCCAAGGCCCTTTTGTTCCAGTTGCATTGTTTCTGTAGGCTGCAGGGTTGGTTCCATTCTGACCTTTGTTGGAGAAACTTCCATTTTTCCAACTATTAGAAACAATCATTACCTTAGGGTCTGAATCTTGTCCATAGATTTGTCTTTCTTGTTGTATGACAAGGGCAAATACTTTACTCATGTTTGGAAGTGGTTCAATCAACATGATTTGTGATCTAACACTAGAGTAAACATCATTCAGGCCCTTTAAGAACCTTATCACCCTATCTTCTATTTTATGATCCCTTACTTCATAAAGTGCACCACATGAACATTCAGCATGAATTAAGTTTCCACATGAGCACTTGACCTCACATCTACATTTTGGCAGAGGTCTAAAATTATCCAACTTATCCCAAAGAATCTTCAATTCAGTGAAGTAATTAGCCACAGAGAGGTCTCCTTGCTTGAAGTTAGCAATGGATTCTTGTAAATCAGCAATTCTAAAAAGATTACCTTGGGAGAACCTTTCCTTTAGCTCATTCCATATCTCATAAGCTTTGTCTATCCATAATATGCTTTGCGCAATGGAAGGTGTGATAGATTTGGTGATCCAGGAGATAACGATGTTATTGGCCCTTTGCCAAGCTTTGAAAGAAGGATCTGATTTTGATGGCATCAATATTGTGCCATCTATGAATTCCAGTTTCTGCTTTGTTATGAGATTCAACTCCATGGCTCTACTCCATTGATAGTAGTTCTCACCATTCAATGGTGGTGAGACTAGAACACTTGCTGGATTTTCAGAGGGATGAACATGATATGGTGATGAAGAATCTTGTGAGGGATTGAAGATGGTCGTGCTACTTGAGGAAAGATCAGAAGCCATTCTTTTGAATGCAGCAGAGCTCTTTAGAAGAGCTCTGATACCATAACAAAAAGAAATGGAAATAATAAAAGAATCAAAGCAAGAAAAAATGAAAGCAAGGAATAGTGAAGAAGAATTTTATTGATTGAGTGATTATTGCTCACTGATTAACTTGATGATTACAAGAGAAGTGAAAAGCCTATAAAAAAAAGGAAAATAATAACTAACATAACTAACTTAGCCGTTAATCCAATTACACACGTGATTTATGAGATAAAATGCACAATTTACTTACAATGTAAGCTAACTGATTCCGCACCAGAAAACCAGGGACTTTTGGCCTTGACCGAGAGTTGCTGATGTTCATGACACACTCAGCTTGGTCAGCTTGCCTGATGTTCGCACGACCATCCAGCAATTGTCTTGGCTTGGTGCAAGCATGCTTGTCTCGGTCACAGTCCTTGCCAGGTTCCCTTGACACGGTCATGATTAGTCTTGGTGCATAGCTTGACTTGGTAACATCATGCTTCCTTGGCATATCATATTGATCAAGCTGAAAAGTCTTAGCATATGTTTCATTAGTAGTATATGTTTGTTTATTTGCTTGATCATTAGTAGTATATTTAGCATCATCAACATGTTTAACATCATTATTTGTATGTTTAGCATGCTTATCATCATCTAATTTTGATATGGTGGTTTGTCCTTTCATTAATTTTAATGTAAAATGATGGTGATAGGTAGCACCAACACATGTGGCATTGCGTAATCTTAAATAATAAATTGGAATTTTATGATTAGTTGCTATGTGAATTTTATGGCAAGTGATTTTGTGTGTGTTCGGGTGAGCATTTGCAAAACATGATTCCGAATGAACTTTGTTTTGCAAAATTAATTTTGATTAGAATTGAGTTTGAAGTGATGTGATTTATGTTTGAATTTTTACTTCACTAAACGCAAAAGCTAGATAAAGTTGCTTCTGCCAAAACCACTTTTGAAAAACTAAAGTAAATATTTTCTAAACATGTTGAAAAATCAGAAAACAACGTTCCAAGGCTTGGAATCATGCATTAGGTGCTGCAAACACAGTCCCAAACATGCGTTGAGAATGTTCACCATTCTTCTCGGGGTCATAGTTATCAGAATTTAGTTAATGACTCTTTGTTACTGTACTAACTACTAATAAGCAGATTTTTTATACTGATATCAATGCATAATGTTGTAATTTAAGCTACATCATTATGTTTTAAGCATAATAACCAATCTGCTTCTGCTATCATGGTGAGCATTGATTACATATAATGTTATCATTAATAAAACATAAATTTACGTGAAAGAATGTAGCAGATGATTGGATGTATCTTCTCAGTTTCCATTTACAACTTGTCATTGCATTTTCTATATACCAAATATGAAGCATGAAATTAGTTTTTTTCATGTCAAAATTTGCCTGCTATTGTAAATACTTTGTCAATGAACACGATGTATGATAAAACATTATGTCGTTGTCGTTCGACCTATGTAGCTGACCTCACCTAATGGGATAAAGGCTTGGTTGTTATTGTATTTCAACAAAAGTGATTTTACTTGGCATGTGCATGACTTTGACAAAATGTTTGTGCATCTACAGAACTGATGATTTTGACTTCTTTCCGGGGATGAAGATCTATGCATTTTGCTAAAGAGATGGGTTCTCTATGTCAATTCACTGTATGGTGCAACCTTTATTCCTTCGGAACTGACATCAATTTTCATATGATGACATCTCAAATCATAGAAAACGAAATCTGACCAAGCAGGTTGCACCTTTTCAAGTTTTAACACCTACATCAGAATTTGTAGTGAAATTTTCCGTGCTAACACCAAAGTTCTTCTCTTGGTGTGTACCCGTCTTCTTTTACTACGTGCCAATAGAGTGTAGAATCAACATATATGTACTTTTATTCACAGCTAAACTGTTTCTCACTCTTCTGAAGTTGTTTGGAAGATGATGTAGTCCTTTTTATTTTCTGTTTTATTTTGTTTATAACAATTTGTTTGTTACTTCAGCCAAGTCACATTCATTTGTTGGACACTGGCTTGGCTTTTTCAATGCCTAGAAATGTTTACAATATTCAACTCAAAGTTGCTTAACTTCCCATTTATGGCATTTTGATTACCATTTTCAATATTTGTCACCTAAGGGTCCATTTGTAAGTTGAGTTTTAGAAGAGAAGAGAATTGAAAAAGGCTTGTGAGCCATGAAATGTTGTGAGATGGCTTTGAAGCCTTCATTTATATTTTCTTTCCCTCCAAAACCTAATTTGCTGAGATACCATAAGGTACATTTTAACGTGAATACATTTGTTTTTATTCGCTTAAACATCATAACTACCACAAAAAGCATATGTACCGGGGGCAAGAGCATATACTCTAACAATATTTTAAAGCCAAGTCAGAAGTTATAATAGAAGTTACTGATTTCATCAAATAAATGTGTAATTATCGTAGATAATAATTAATACTAATAAAAAAATAACTGTACCATTAACACATCTTTTAGTCTATTATCTATATAATAAAAAAAACTCTCTCATGACATGTGTCA
Source organism: Lupinus angustifolius (assembly GCF_001865875.1). Lineage (NCBI taxonomy): Eukaryota > Viridiplantae > Streptophyta > Magnoliopsida > Fabales > Fabaceae > Lupinus > Lupinus angustifolius. The sequence continues at coordinate 25,157 of NW_017722986.1, forward strand.
ATCTCTCAAGCCCTCATGACATGTGTCAACCTCTCATTAAAACTAAAGGTTTCTCATGACATGTGTCAATCTCTCAATGACATGTGTCAATCTCTCAAGAACTCCCTCATGACATGTGTCAATCTCTCAAGCCATCATGACGTGTGATTTATTTAAAAAAACTAAAGGTTTCTCATGACATGTGTCAATATCTCAATGACATGTGTCAATCTCTCAAGAACTCCCTCATGACATGTGTCAATTTCTCAATCCATCATGACGTGTGATTTATTTAAAAATAAATATGATTACCTATGCAATATTAAAATATAATGTTACTATAACAATATTAAAATAATAATAATAATAATATGAATCATAACATATTGTTTGTAGTTATTTTAGAGTTAAATAATATTTATTTTTATACTAATGTTATTTTAGAATCAAATAATAATGAAATTATAAATTTATTGATGATTTTTTTTATTAATAGGATACTACTAACTATATCATGTTATGTATGTGTAAAAAACAATGTTGAGAAAGTCGAACAAGATGTTAAATAAGTAGATGACCCATATTAAGTTTATCCGATTTAAACAGTTAAACCGTATGGTCTGACCGTATGATTTTATATATAATTAATAATTTTTAGCAATATGAATGCACTGACAACATATATGGTTTTAACCATGCGAATGCACGAGCAACATACATATTCTTAATCATAAATGCACATGTAATATATATTATTAATCATGCGGCAAAAAATATCGTCCCGTGCAAATGCACGGGTAACTTGCTAGTTATTTGTTAAATTCAACATATATTACTTTAAAAATTGTTGGCAACATTGTTTTCTCATTAGGTTAATTACTTTGGTAGCTTAGTTTTCCTCTCTTATTTTGGTTTCTCAAGATTGTTTCAGTTTGTTGTTAGTCCTAGCGTCAGTTTTTATGTATATCTTATGTTCATAACAAAAAATAAGATTCAAGATGGGAAGCTTAACAATTACATAATCATTAATTAGTGGTTCTTACTCATATTCCAAAAGGGAAAAGTTTTGTAGACTTCAAGTATTATTATTACAATCATGAAGGTGATGTTTGTAAATTTGTTTGCGACACTTTGCAATAGAGAGTAGGGAAAGAAGTCTTCAAAATAGAGAAAAAAATAAAACGTTTCCTCCTATGCAAGTCGACATTTCAGAAAACATCTCGCGCCAGGTAGGGGTCGAACCTACGACTTTCTGCTTAGGAAACAGACGCTCTATCCACTGAGCTACAGGCGCTTATTTATTTATTACAGACGCAATATGATATTTGTTACTATGAAAGAAATCAACAAATAATTTCTTTTCAGTATTATTTTGTGATGTAAGACCCCACTTGAACATGTATTGTACTAGGCCAAAACTGAAAGTTTCAATTCCTATGACACTTTTGGGAAGATGAGTCAGGCTCTCTAAAAGATATTATTTCTTTATCTATAGATCTATAGGTTGAGGAGGTACTTTGGTTATAAATAAATGTTAGTTTGTGGGAGACATCACTATTCTTAATGTAAGGTTTTATTCATTTTGCAGCTAATGAAGGATCTGAGTCATGATTAACAATAAGAATCATGATAAGAATTTAACCATTACTAAGAGTATAGTCCCCCAGAAAAAAAACAGATTCTGAACAACATAAAAGTAATGACTAGTAGTATTATACTTATCACAAAATTTATCTTCAATTGAGTACACTGTCCTTGTATCCAGTAGATACATTGGAACATCATTTAGACTTCAACAAAAAATAAAAGAGATGGGAAAGAAGGTAGAATGTTTCAAGTACATATGAAAGAAAAGGAGATAAAAATTTGAAAGAAAACTTCAGAGGAAGGTTCCCAATGTTACAGGATGCGAATCAAACACAAACACAAATTAGTGGAAAAAACATGATCTGGTCTTCTTTCGTTTTTTCTTTGGCTTTGGTGGCTGCAAAACAACCTTGATTGCAGCATCAAATACAGCCTTCACATTCTGTAATATTGCAACAAATACATACAATTAAGCTGATACCAAATTCCTATTTTACTTCCAAGATTGTAGTGCAAGTTGATGCCAATCTGCTGGCTGTTTTTGAAGTTATAAAAATTGTGTATTAAAAGAGATGTTTTCACTATATAAATTGGATACTTAGTAACGAGTGAATACCCATTTTTAGCCTTAAATATTTTCACTTGTACCAATTTGATCTCTAAAAAAAAATTCAAACTAAAACTCAAATATCGCATGTGAGTCAAAAAAGTTTGTGTTAGGCGTCATAAAAATTTAAAAACAAACTAATTTAACCCATATTTAATATTTTTTTTTATTTTTAAATTTTCAGAGATCAAATTAGTACAATTAAAATTTTTGAGGGACCAAAATAACTATTTACTCCTACGTGAGGTGATATAATCTAATTTGGCTAACAATGTATTTTTAATTGGTTGATATTCCACTATAACAATCTTTTTAGTAGCTGTTTATTAATTTCTTTAAAGCACCCTTCCAACTGCAACTGGCTTTAGACAAATCTAAATGCTTGTTTCAGTTGTTTGGATACATTATAAGCAAATGTAAAAGTTGAAAGCTATACAAATAAAACATTTGAACCTGTTGAGTCTTTGAGCTGCACTCTAAGTATACAGCAGCACCAATTGCCTTCTTCAGCTCTTCTCCCTGCCAAGATTTGATGACTTAAAAAATGTAAAAAAAGGTGGTTCAATACACGAGGCTCTCACATAGTAGGGTGTGAGAAGAGTAGATATTCATAATCTTACCCCACAAATGGAGAGGCTGTTTCTAAGATTTGAACTCGTGACGTGGTCACTAAACAAAAATTACGGGTCTCCTCTTTAATATGACTTGAGTGTATTAGAAAAAAATAATATAACAAAAAATTCCATGCCTTTAACAAGAAAACAACATTTTTGTTAGAAGTGAGTTATTGACTTGCCTGTGCTGTAGTGATAGGTGTGGCTCCAGGATGATCAATCAAATACTGTCTTTCTTCACGTAAATCTGCAGACAATTACAATGAAGATTCCATAACCATTGAACCAAAATTTCAAGTAATTTTTAGTGTTATAGTTGATACCAAGTTTGGTTCCCACAAGTACAATTGGCACAGTTGGGGCATAATGTCTCAGTTCAGGAATCCACTGCATAAGATGTCTAGTGTTAGATTCTGTTGGTGGGAAACTAATCATATCATTGATTAATATAAGATGTTATGTTTATATAATATAAATATGTTTAAATTTGTGCAGTTTGATGCGGCCCGATGTGGACCAAATGCGGCTAGATTCAGTTGCGTTATGGCCTAATATGGCCGAATTATTATGATTCGACATCTGCAATTACAATGTTATTAACATAACCGCAATATTACGGAAGCATCGCACTCAGCAATTTCAAGCAATGGAGAGGGAGAAATTGGATATTTTTAGAACCTTTTTAGAGATATTTTCATAGCTGGCTTTGCTAAGGAGGGAAAATGCCAGCAAGAACACATCTGCACCTCTGTAGCTCAAAGGTCTAAGCCTGTTGTAATCCTCTTGTCCTGAATTCATGAAGATACAATAAATGAGTTAAGTATGGATTATATAATAATAATATAATACTAACTATATGAGGAATTAAGGAGTTTAATTTCAAGAATATCCATTTCTAGTAACAGAAGCCTTATTTTCATTACTATGCAATTTCAATACAACTTTATAGAAAAAAAATACTTACCAGCAGTGTCCCATAGTCCCAGGTTAACTGTACTGCCATCAACCACCACATTTGCACTAAAGTTGTCAAAAACTGTAGGGACATAATCCTGTAAAAAAATTTATAACAAGTGAGTTTAAACTAAATTTATAATCCTCCATAATACCAAACACAAACTAAATTTACAAGTTCAAAGAATTTAAACATCATGTATTGTCATACTGTGGGGAATGTGTTGCTTGTGTAAGAAATGAGCATACAAGTCTTTCCAACAGCTCCATCTCCAACTGTAACACACTTAATGAATCTTGCTGTGCTCATTTTGAGACTCCTTAGTTGATTTCTTCACCTCAAAGTAAAACTTATTGTACCTTTATATTGCTTCCATTCTTTAACTTGAAAATTTGGAACTAAAAGTAGAACAATGGAAAGAAGTGATGTTTAAAAAGAAGAGAAGGCCAAAAGGGGTGAATTTGATTTTTGAATAGAAAAATGGAGGGGGAAGAGTAGCATTTAATAAGCCAAAGTTTCTCATCACCAACTTTAGTGTGTGAGGACATCTTTTGTTAGTCAACGTGTGTCATGAATTGTGATTGGTCAAAAAAATACTTAATAATATTTTTTTTAATCAATTACAGTTCATAACATATAGAGTGATATAATTTGTGGTATGTCTTTTATTTTGATCATTATTGCATTTTGCTTTCTGTTTCTTTAAGGAGAAGGACAGAGTTTTAGATCAGCAAAAGGATTCGTTTGGTGTTGTAGTGGTGTTAGTTGGTTAAGTATTGTAAAAGGGAGAGTGAATAATTAGTATTTAGAATATAACCAATGCTTTGATGATGGCTACCCATTAAATAATGCTACAAATGAAAATAGCTAATTGCATAAGGGAAGAAAGAAAATAAAGGAAAGTTGATGGTAAAAAAAATGGAAGGTTAAACATTACCAACCAAAAAGCATGATATGAAGTTGCTTTATAGAAGTTGACAAAGTGGAAATCGAGCCAGGTACTTTGAAAAAGGAAAATATAATAACATTTTTGACATTTTTATTTATAATAAAATTATATTTTTATCTTTACAAGTAAAAGAAAAAGAAGAAAGATAACTTCTTATTGGAGAGTATCTTGTTCCAATTTGACAGATAATCTAAATATTGGATCAAGTGGTAGTGGGCAGATGAATTTGACAATAGTAAATAGAAAATATATGATAAAAAAAATTTATATACGGATAGTGTATGAGTTTTATACATGATTACTATATTATTCATCACTTATAATTAATCATGATTGACTCTTCAAAAACATTAGTTCTAATAAATGATAAATAATACAATGATTATGTATAAATATTTATATTGATAATGCATAAATATTGGAGTAAAAATATACTGATTTTTAGGTGACCATATCACTTCCCAACCTTAGTGCATCTATTCACATTTTTGTTGGGTGGTTAGTGTTACCGAAGACCCACTTACGTGTTTTAATTTTAATGAGTAAAGCAAGCTTTTTGGCATATAGTAATATTATTAGGTGATAGTGTATTATTTATTGAGTACCAATTCACTAAGTTCTAAGCAATTAGAACTATTTTACTCCTTTTGTTTAGTGACTTTAGTCTCTTTCCCCCTTAATCCCATGACCCCAACCTCTTGAAGTTGAATGTTTTTTCTCTTTTTCCACACTTCCTTTGCTTCATGCACGCTCGACCAGCTCATTCAAAGTTAGATGTATTATGTTAAATGTATCATCATATGAATGAGGAGTTATCTTAAGCGAGACAACAACTCCAATAACTATATCTCCATAATGATGATGTAAGATGAAAACGTTTAGTTTAATCCTGGTTTGCAAGTTTACTAGAATTTCTTCTAATTAAATCTCATGACACAAACTGAGCTCATACCTGCCTTAATAAAGAGATATAAATCATGTCCCAACTGAAAAATTATCTGAAAAACATTTTCTCATGTAATATAATACACATATAATTACTTCTAATTTAGAAGATAAAAATAATAAACAAATCAAATAATTTTTTATTAAACTTTAGTAAGGATGGGTATCCCTAGCCCTCATAGGAATAAAATTTGTTTATAAAAAAATGTTTAGGAGGAAAAAGAAATCAACGCAAACCTGCAAAATTAGTGTAAGCTTTAAAAACAAAAAGTTGCAAAAAAGGGTTATATAAATTCTAACCAATTTGTAGACAGAGAGTTTATATGACAACCTTAATAGATTATAGCTTATTTACTTTACTTAGCTTAATTAGACTCAGGGTTGCTTTGAATTGAGTTTTGAGCTGAGATTAACGAGCTCAATTCAATTCATTTATTTAACTAAGCATAATTTTAAATTCAATTTCAACTCATACAGTTAACGAACCAAATTTATCAAGCTAAATAATAAATGAAGTTTTGAACGAATATCGAATTGAATCACTTCATTTTCTAGCGCTAATAAGGAGATCATAACTTTTGAAAAAAATAATATTCTAGCCGGAAGTTGTGAATAGCTAGTGTGAGCAGTTGCTGATAATTATATTTTTTCTTTAATATTTAGCAAATGATAATTATTATCTCTAACCCAATGTGATATTATATATTCTTTGAAGTCATTTAACAAAACTCAACTAGTTGTACATCTATTTTTTTCTTCAAAAAGCTGTATCAATCAACTAACTACATAATTATTAACTTTGAGGGGAGGACTATGGTGATTTGCATCACAGGGTTTTACTTTGTACAGAAACCCATTGCACTCTAGTTGGTGTATTAGTTAGTTAGGATCATCTATTAATTAATTTTAGATCTGAGAATTGAAGTGTGCTTAGAGAAGAGTGGTGGTGTTTTTGTTGGAAAGGTTGCAGTAGGGATGACAGAAAGAGGTTTTGTACCATATATCAATGTGCCAATATTGGTTGGTGGAAGGAATTTCTAGTGGAAGATTGCACTTAGTACCATTTTTAATATATGCTGAAAAGACTTGTAGCTTCTGTGTAATAATATGGTGTGGTTGTCATAGAAAAGATATGGAGGAAGAATTCATTCCATCTTTATCTGTTTTACTAATGCATGCAAAAAAAATGTAGAATCAATATGCTCATTGGTTTTAATAACCTTTTAAAGTTATATTGTAAGTAACATGATTCCTATGTTCATCATTCTTTTCTGCTTGTTAAAAATAATTTTCTGACTCTTGGGTAGGATAATGGAATTAACTTATTTATGTCACATTTTACATTTTATCCCTAATTCATGGTCCATAAAAAGGTCCTACCATCCCCTTATATTATTAAACTCAATTCTATCGTTGCAATTCATACATCATACTTGAACCATTTTCGTGTGCATGTTCGAATAGAAAACAACTGTCCCAAAGTCTGTCTTATTTCCTTGTCCCGGCTTTGGGATTAGTGATCTATGTTATGACATCTTATTAATGCTTGATGGGGTAGCTAGCGTCCATGGCAATGCCACAAACACCATCTTTATCCCCAATATCACGCTTAATCTTAATATAACCAGAATCACCCCAATCACTTGCCCATGAATTCTTCACAAGCCAGTATTTGTGACCATTTTCTTCACCATACCCAACTATAGTCATGCCATGGTTAAGATCCTTTCCACAACTTCTAGAGAATATACCTTTTGAGTAAAGCTGAAACTCATAACATCCAGCATCAATTGCAACAGACACAGGTTGATTAGCAGCTGCTGCTTTAAGCATTTTCTCATTTTGAGAAGGTACATTTTCATAGCCACTTATGTTGACTGCATGGTTTCTAGCTTTTTTACATGTTCCATCTGAACCATGATAAGGATAGTCTTTATTGGTTGTGATTCCACCATGTTTTTTGATGAATGTGAATGCTATTTCCATGTCACCACCTTGGCAACCTAAGTTCCCATTTTGTATATCACAATCTATGAGTTGTTGTTCAGATAGGGAAACCAACTTTCCTGATTTTATTTGGTTAATACCTTCCACAGCTGCCACTGCTGAGAATGCCCAACAACTTCCTGCACCAAGAGTTTGGTGCCATCACAAGTAGATAAATATGATAGAATTATAGAAGATTATATCTATATAAATGCTATATGTTTATTTGTATTAAACTTATTGTCTTTTAGGTGTGTTTACGAGTTGGTTATTGAAGGACAACGAAGGAAAAAGAAAGACTTAGTGTTGGGAATGTTTAAAATATGTTATTGTATGAAGTCTCAATTGCCTAGCATTAGAACAGAGTAGAATATCAATGTTATATATTGGACTCAGGTCCCTTGTTGTAATCTGTACCATATATAAGCACCAAATAGAAATACCTCATGGGCATGTGGACTCATGCATGGGCGGATGATTTAAGGGCAGGTGGGGGCAGCTGCCCCCCTGAGTTTTTTAAAATGTTTTTTTTACCTTATCTTATGAAATATATTTGTTGTCCTACAACGTATGTTACTTTAAGTGTCACTTGTTGTGGTTGACCAGAAAAATAATTAATTATTAAATTTTTAAATTATAAAAGATGATACATAAAGTGACACCTTTTTTGGAATAAGAAATATATTCTCTTTACCTATACCTAAATGTCTTTATACAAAAACTCTTTGAAATTTAAATATTTCTCTAATTTGTAGCTTGATAAATAAATATTGTGTAACTTGTATGGTTATTCTAAAAATTATACGTGATGAATCAAGCTCTTAACATACAGATGATGATATTGCTTATAGTAATATGCTTGATTTGAGTGCGTAATGATTTACACTTGATAAAAAGATTATGTATGTTTTCGTAATATATATTCTAAGGATGCTTATATGTCATTTAATGTTGATAGTATATGTATTTTTTTGTCCAAAAATTTTATCTTATGAATTTTAATGAGCAACAAAAGATTAGTTTAAAATGTCAATTTGAACATTTTTTCTTGGAGTCATTAGTCATCATTCATGTTTGAAAATTTCTAAATCATTGTTAGTCATATAGTGTTTTATTAAGTTATTTGTTTTATCTTGACTATTGAGATTCAGCTACTATATAAATATATTTTTCAACAATGAAGACCTATAAACAAAATTACATAGTAAGATAACAAATGAATTTCTTGAATACAACATACGATTTATATGAAAATGAAATATTTGAATTTTTTACTCTAGTTCAGTTATGTGTGTTTTTAAAAATTTTCATTACTAAATTAGTTTTAATTGTAAATAGCAACTAAATATTATTGCCCCTCCTAAAATTTAGATCAAGATCCGCCACTGGACTCATGGGTGTGCTAGGGTTTGTAATCCTTATTCTCTAATAATATTTTGGTAGCCGCTCAGTAGTAGATAATGGCTAAAGAGGGTGAAGGCGTGATGGCGACAAAGATAGAGTAGATGGGTTGAAGGAGAAGAAAACATGGCAAAACTATTGTGGGGCGATGTATGTGTTGATCCAGAACCCCATAAGTTTATGTATTGGGTTACGATCAAGGTGGAGACAGGGACTCATGTGTTGAGGTTGACCTAGAGACAGATGCTGACAATATCTCTCTAGATATTGAGAGAATGTTCTCATCTGAGATGAGAAATGGAATATCCTAATGGCATGTCTGAGACGTCACAGTGAAAGAAGTTAATTGTTAGCACAGATACACAAAAACACAGAGGTGCTGACTCACTTTGATGTAAGGTGTAACATGAGGCATTGGCTTTGATGCAAGTTGTAACACGAGCATTGGTAGAGATACAGAGGTGTGACATGAGCATTGGCTTGGATGCAAAGATGTGACACAGACATTAGTTAGCATTGACGCAAGGTGTGTGTTGTGGGTATACTGCTTATGGTGGAATATGATAGTTCTTTTGAACTAGGATTGTCGGAGTAGACAATGGGGGTAGCCGTTGAGGCTTTCCAAGGAAGCTCCAAGGTTCACTTTGATTGAGTATTGAAGAGGACGATTGTTGGTAAACTTTTGTGTAGAGGTTCCAATATATTGAAGCACTTCCTAGCAATAGGTGGCTAGGCGGCGTGTTCCATTTGCAGAGCTAGGCTCTTGGTAACATCATCAAGGATACTCAGAAAGTCTATGTTGTAGGGGAGCAGTTAAATAGAATTAAACATTGAGAAAAGTGGAGTCATATATTTGCTAAGATGGAGATTATTGTGTAGATTTCCTAAAGAACAAGATATTCGTCTATTTCAATCAAGGTGGAGATTGTTGGGGATGTTTGAAATATGTTATTGTATAAGTCCCACATTGCCTAGCATTAGAATAGAATAGAATATCAATGTTATATATTGGACTCAAGTCCCTTGTTGTAATGTGCACCAGATATAAGCACCAAATAGAAACACCACATGGGTAGGTGGGCTCATGGATGTGCTAGGATTTGTAATCCTTATTCTCTAATATTATCTTGGTAGCCGCTCAGCGCTCCCAATGACGTAGGCACAATTGGCCAAACCTCGTTAACAAATTTTCTTGTTTCTTCTCTTCTCTTTATTCTATGTCTTTATTTGATTACTTTTGGCCAACGCTGCGCAACGATTGCTTCCGCTGCACCAACACTTAGAGTTATGAAATACATTTATGATGAAATGACTTTCAAGCCCTCTATTTATTTTCCTTCCCATCTATCTAAAAACTAATTAGCAAATGGATTCTTGTACTGTGATTCATTTGTGAGTTAAGTTTTGGATGAAAAGGAAGAGAAAATGAAGTTTCAGATGCATGAAATATACTTATGAGAACTCTAAACTCTGAAGCTTCATTTTTACTTCCCATCTAAAATCCAACACGCAAACAACTATTAAGGGCACCCAATTTCAAATGAAATATTGAGACTTTTATAAATCAGTAGTTGATAACTTAATGATGTATGTTATACTTGCTATTTTGCTGTTCTTTTTAAAGAATTTTAGTTACCTACTAAGGGTCTAAAATCAATGAGAAGTGCACCATATGAGATTTGTTTTATATCAACTATAAATATGAGAAATTGAATAAATTTAATTTGGCTCATCTAAACCAATAAACTTTACCACAGTTGCCTTGATCCTTGATATTTGTTACTGCACCTTTCTTCCTCCAATCAATGCTTTTTGGTAACTCTCCATGATCATGATACCTAAATCTTGTTTTCGAGTAAAGCCTATGTTGTCGATAACCCAGATGGTTACTTTTAAACTCATCATTTGTAAGATCTGCAAACTTGTTATCTTTGAGCTTGTAAGAATAGTTTTGAGAATTGATGGACTCTATGAACTTAACATTTGCTTGGTAAATTCCAAAACGTACTTCCCATTCTTCTTTATCCTTGTATTTTCTTCCATGTTGTTTCATCCAACTTTCATATCTTCTTTTCATGGCTTGTGTATCAGATGAAGTATTCTTGTGCATTGCATGACTTGCACTTGAAGTTATCCATAGATTGCACAGAAGAAGAAGATTGAGAATAGCACTGCCAAATTTTATAGTTATGTTCATTGCAAGTACACTGTGTAGTTATAGAATAATGAAAGCTTGGAGTATATTTGTAAGTATATGCTTTTATTCTCAACGTGATGCTTGCTTTCTTTATGCATTGCAATGCATGTTCATTTCTCGTACCCATTTTTTTCGTGCTTGCGAGTTTTAAGACAATGATTCCATGTTCATTCTCTCTGCATGACCATGATTTAAGACGTACAGGTCTTGAACTTGCTTAAGGTTTCCCAGCCCAAAAAAACTGAATTCTAACGCATTTGAAGAGTTATTTTTAATTAATCAAAAGGTATAGTATAGTTTTGATTTCTTGTATTTTTATTGTCGATAGACATAAAATTTACTTTAGTTGAGATCTTCCGTATCATTTCTCTATGTTTAACTCAATACCATCAATAAAATTTTGACAAATATACATAAAAAAGAATGAAATTACTTTTTAAAGATAACAGTATTATACCTCATAAATTTGATTTGTTGAAAAGTGAGGGCAAAATTATTTTGACATAGATGATTTTTTTTGCTGGTCCATGTGCATTAAGGTTTCCTGCTAATAGCTAAAGATTATTTCACTTCAATAACATCTATGTCTCAAAATTGAATTAGTTTTAATCTCTATATATCCTTAGAGAATAGTGATGACCAAATGGACAATTTCCTTCTGCCCACAGAGCCATTAATTTTTTGCAGACGTAATATATAAATTTAACGTATTTGCTCATTTTATCCGGCCACAATGTGATTTGTTCAATTTCATATAAAATATAAAATTTTTATTTTTTTACTCTCATCAACTATTTTATTCAATTTCATTTTGTTTTATTAAATGATTTTTGTAATTATTTATTAATATCTGCAAACCACATGCTGCTAGCATATCATTTTAAATGGTTAGAGATGAAATTTTGTTCATTCAGGCAATATAGACATATCTATGTTTACTTAAATTTTGCTAGCACGAACAAAAAGGCAAGACAACCCATTCTACCATATCTATTTGAGAGACACCTTTAACATATTCAACAAGGTGTAACCCACACTTAGAATGCACCAGTGTTGTTAAAATTGTATAAGTTATCAAACCGGTTAGGGTACTCGTATAGTGGTTCAACGGGTGATTCAGTAATTAAACTGCATGCCAGTTAAATTGGACATATCTGCTTATATATATAAACCTATAACAAAAATTTTCAATTAGGTAGATACTCAAATTTATAATCCATATTCATAATCTACTTAAAATTCACATAAATAAACAACTTTAAGTTTTTAACAAATTCAAAGTCTAAATTACAAAACATATATCAATCCAAAAGTATTACTTAACAACCGCAAAATATAAATAAATTATACAAGTTCACAACTCACTCTACAAAACAAATAAATTTGGAGTTTTAACATTTAACATTAAGGAGTCAAAGTTGTCTCATATTGAGATTATATTTTTGCACAAATCATATCTTTAGACAATACTCCAAGATTACACAAATGTCACTGAGATTACACACGAATGTTAAGAACCAAAATGTGTAATCTAAGTATGTCTTGGAAGCATGTCTCTTGAAGTGTTGAAGCATGGTTGAAAAGCTGGGTCACCTTCTAGCACAACGCTGTTAAACATAATACGAAAGATAATTAAGTATTTTTTTAAACAAGCGTTGTTAAATTTGATAGGTGGATATAACTTTAACAGTGCTTTCTTCAAGAAGTGTTATTGTATGTTTGCCTAAGATATTTAACATCACTTTTTAAGCAAATGTTGTTGATTTGAATCTATTTAACAATGTTTCCTTAAATAAGCATTGTTAAATGTGACATATCAACAACGCTTTTTACAATAAGCATTGTTAAAAGTCATATGTTCAAAAAACACTTGTTTTAGTTATTACTTAATATGTATTTATGAAATTCTTTAAATTTATTTTGAAATATATAACTCGAGTAAACATTACATGAAAATAATCCAATTTGTTAACAGAAACTCATATGCTAGTTTTTTCCCCATATATAACACAACTTGGCCATACATATAAAAAGTGCAATTGTTTATTACTTCAAAAAAATATTCTGAATCACCAATCAATATTATTAAAATAGAATATTAAGGTATGTGGTTTGACACAACAAAAACTCATATTTGGTAAATAAATTATGTTATTTATCCTTTCATTATCAAAAGTTGAACATAATATGACAATTAAATAATTTTAATTTTTTTTGACATTTAACAGCACTATTTTAAGCAAACGTTGTTGATTTGAATCTATTTAATAGTGTCTCCTAAATAATCACCGTTAAAGGTGACATATCAATAAGGCTGTTAAAAGTCATATTCAAAAAGCAGTTGTTTTAGCTAGTGAGCGCGAATCTTTGCTGATTTAAAAACAAAATCTCACACACAATAATATATTTATTATTCAGTATTCTATTTATCTTACTCTTCTTCTCCTCTTATTTTCTCTCTTCAAGCAAGTTATTAACTTTTGATTTCTATTTTCGGGTACAAGGTGAATCATTATCTTATTTTACCTTATTATTTTTCCTTGATTCACTCTTGTTGTTTGCATTTACATGTATGTTAACTGCTTATTTTATACTATAGGAAATGTCAAGGTTGAAGTTGGGCGGAACTGTTGGTGATTTACCAAACTTGCAATCAGATCTGTATGTACTTCTTACATTTGGCTATTATTTTTTCATCCATATTTTCTATATAAATTTTAATTTGATTCTTATTATATTGAATATAAACTATGTCCTTCTGTCTTCTTATTTCTTTAGTGAAGGAAGAAAATAAATTCATACATTTGTCCTTTACATCTTCATCACCTTCGTCCATTTGATTACTACATATGATATTCTGGGTTAATGGATTTGAACTAAAGGAGATCAGTTCATGCAATAGTTTATGAATTGAGTTTTCAAAATGATATTTATATTGTCTAATCTCTGGTAAATGTGGGAGAAATATCTGATCAACGATAGAACAAGATCCAATTTGAATCATATTTAAGGGATTCCTTGGTTCGGGCCGAAGAAGTAATGTCACTCGATCATTATCAAATTGATTGTAATTTTTCTAGAATTGGACATGTTTGATACGTGTTTGATATAATGTCTGTTATATTATGCGTTATTTATGTATGAAATCTATGACAACACTTTGTGTACGATGCCTTGTTGTATATATGAAATATATGACAACGCTTTTTGTGTGATGCGTTGTTGTATATTCAATACAACAACGTAGTAGAAGCACTATTAATCATGACAATATATTATTGCGGTCAAATAGAAAATACACAAAAGCATTGTTATATATTTAAAATACGCATTGTTGAACTAGAACTTTGGCGTAGTGAGCCAACACTACCCCATCATTCTCAGCCACACACCAACATTCAACAACATTAATATAAACAAACTTTACACAACAAGTAAAAAGGAAATGAATAGAGTATTGGTTAATATGAATTCCGTCCACGAAGATGCTATATTGGCAGGCACTTCCTTGATTTACAAAGAGAATGGATAAATAAACATGCATCCTATGCACTTAATCATTACCTAGAGATTTATTTGTCAAACTCTTTTCTCATTATAAATCTAATTCTAGTTAAGATAAGATTGATGAAAGAATAATGTACCTAGAAGCACATAGACATGCTCAAATTTGCACATCCACATATACCACTGAAAAAAAGTTATAAAAAAATTACACATAAAAAGTTATAAAAACATAAATTAACAATTTTATATTAATGGTTGGAATTTGATTAGACTCTCAAAGTAATAGCGCAGAGAAGATAAAAGAGAAAGAAGAACAATATTTATTTCTTGATACTCAACTTAGAGAATCAGAGAGAGAGAAAAAGAATGACCAACAAGAAAGGCTTGATCAATATACAAAGTGAGATCTCAATTCTAAAAGAGGAAAGTAGTTAAATTCAATTCAGATTACAAAGCTATATATAGCATATAGGAAAGTAAAACAAAAATGGATCAGTCAAAACAAAAGATGCCCAACAGAAGTAGTTAAAATACTAAAGCCCATAATGAATGAAGAGAACCATGTTAAGGGGAAGAAGCTCATTAACACCATTGTTGCTTGAGAATGAAGGTATATGTTTTACATCCCCCTCAAGTTGGAAGGTGGAGATCACGAAGTCCCAACTTGGAAATGATGCAATGGAAATGTTTATTTTGTAAAGGCTTGATAAAAACATCATCCAACTTGTCTGATGAAGAGATAGCAAGAAGCTTAACAATATCATTTTGAATTTTTCACGAATCACATGACAATCGATTTCAATGTGTTTCGTATGTTCATGGAAGACGGGGTTATGAGCGAGGTAGATGGCATACTTGTTGTCTTAAAAAACAGGGGTTGGAACTTGGAGTTGAAGATCATGGAAAAGATAATTCAACCATTGTATCTTATAAACAAGTGTTCCCAACGCACGATACTCTGCTTCAGAGGAGGACATGCTCACTGTTTTCTATTTGTTGGTTTTCCTAGACACGATGGAAGAACCTAGAAAGACGCATAACCTAATGATGGACCTTCTTGTGTCTAAGAAACGCCCAATCAGAGTCTACAAAGGCTGAGAGTTTGAGGTTTGAGTTGGAAGAAAAAAATAAACCTAACGAGGGAGATGATTTTATGTAGTGAAGAACCCACAGTGCAACATTATAGTGAGTGTCATAAGGAGTGTGGATATAAAGGCTAAGCTGCGGAACAACATAAGAGAGGTCTGGTCTTGAAATGGTGAGGTAAATGAGTCTCCTACTAGTCGCTTATAGAGGGAGGGGTGAGGTAAGGGGGGCATGGTTAAGTTGTAATTTGGTGGATGGATCAAAAGGTGTTTTTGAAGGTTTTGATGCTAAGGTTCCCGTGTCTTGGAGGAGGGAGGGAGTATATTGTCTCTAGTTGAGGATGAGTCCAGATTTCTATCTTGAAATTTCAAGACTTAAAAAACATCTTAAGAGGCCTAGGTCTTTAATTTTGTAGGAATTGTCTAGGATTTGTTTGACATAATGAATCTCAGGGAGGTTATTACCAGCTAATACCAAGTCATCTACATAGATAAGTATGTTTGTAAAGGAATGTGGAGAAGATTTAGTGATGAAGGCTTGGTCAGTAGAGGAGTGTTGGTAGCCAAAATATTTGAGTTTAGAGGAGATGGTGAGATGTTATTCACGGCTGGCCTATTTGAGTCCATAGAGGGACTTATGTAGTTTGCAGACAAGTTTGGAAGGAGAAGAGAGGAGGCCAGGTGGAGGCTGTATGTATATTTCCTCATGAAGGTCACCATGGAGGAAAACATTGTTGATGTCAAGTTGTTCCAAATGCCAAGATTTTGCTGCTGCAAGTGCAAGAAAGATTATGACAATTGTGATTTTAACCACTGGAGAAAACATCTCGAAGTAGTCTATGCCTTCCATTTGATTGAATCCTTTAGCCACAAGTATGACTCTGTATCTCTTGAGGTTGCCATCAACATGTAGTTTGACTTTATATATCCATTTGCAGCTAATGAGTTTTTTGTCTTGTGAAATAGGGACAAGGGACCAAGTGTTGTTGAAAGAAAGTGCCTTGAGTTCAGTTTCCATTGCTTCTTGCCAGCAAGGGATTATAGAAGCCTGTTTGTATGAAGTTGGTTGTATGGTGGGTATGGAACAGCAAAAATTCCTGTAGGAATTGAAGCAATTAGTATAATTGAGAAATGATAATAAGGGACAAATGATACCTTGTCCATTTTCGGTTATAGTGGATAAGGATTGATCTTGTGTAGTGAGAATGTTGCAATGATAATCCTATAAGTGTGTAGGAGGTCTTCGAATTCTGTTTGAGTGCCTTAATTCAGGTAAGTTGTTTTGTGTTGAGTGTTGTGAATTAAGTAATGGAATTGGTGTAACAAGAACATGATTAGTATAAGTATTTGCAAGCTCAAAAATATCAGTAGATTGTGTTTGTGTAGGCATAATCTTACAAATAGAAGAAGAGATAGTATGTGTAGTAATCTGAAATGGAAAACAATTTTCATATAATATAACATTTCTTGATATAAAATTGAATGGGAATGAAGATCATATAATATATAACCTTTTGTTCCTTCTTGGAAACCAAGAAAAGCACCCTTAATAGATCTAGGGTGAAATTTACTTATGTTGGAATGTACGTAGATGCATAGTTGAGACATCCAAAAGCTCTCAAGTGATCAATAGTTGGAAGAACGTTATACAAATAGTAATAAGGACTTTGTTATTTGAGAAGGGGAGTGGGAAACCTATTGATTATATGTACTCATGTTTAATAGCAAAATTCCAAATTTTATTGGCAAAGAAGATTGATAGAATAAGGCTTTTGCAGTATTAAATATATGTTGGTATTCCTTCTCAACAATACCATTTTGTTGAGGGGTTTCAACATAAGTTCTTTGATGTATGATTCATTTTGATGCAAGGAAGTCATGCATCAAGAGCTCCACCTCATTATCACTTCTTAAGGTCTTAAGTTTAGTGTTGAATTGTGTTTCAACGAAGGATACAAAGTTTATAATATTGGGTCTGGTTTCTACTTTAGATTTCATAAGAATAGCCCAAGTGAATCTACTATAATCATCTACCAATGTTAGAAAGTATTTATGGCCATAGATAGAGGGAACAACACAAGGTCCCCAAATGTCTGGATGTAGTAATTGAAAAGGGTGAGTAGTATGTTTTGTGCTGTTAGTAAAATGAAGTTTTCTTTGCCTAGAAAAATGGCATGCATCACATGGAATGAAATCAGATTTATTATGAACAAGAAAGTATTGTCTAGCAAGAATAGACATGACAGAGTTAGGTACATGACCAAAATGTAAATGCCATATGTAATTGTTTATACTTTGATGAGTCCTAGTGGTAAAAGCAAAAGAATTCAACACATTATTTCTTGTTTATGGCATATTTAGTATGAATAACCCATGTTGTATCCTAGCTGAATCAATCATCCTCTTGGTATGGTTCTGCAAAATTACACACTATTGTTGAGAGAAAATTAAATGGCATTGCATAGAGTGCATCAATTTTCTAACAGAAATAAGGTTG
The DNA here is from genome assembly GCF_001865875.1 of Lupinus angustifolius. Taxonomy (NCBI): domain Eukaryota; kingdom Viridiplantae; phylum Streptophyta; class Magnoliopsida; order Fabales; family Fabaceae; genus Lupinus; species Lupinus angustifolius. The sequence goes on from NW_017722986.1 coordinate 43,466, forward strand.
ATATGAAATTGGGGAAAAAGTAATACATGTGATAAAATAAGGGAATCAATAAGTAACAGATCCAGATATGCAAGTTGCGACTTTCTCACCATTGGGTAAAGTAATGGATATAAGAGATATGATCTTGAATGTGCTAAACATGTTGAATTGATGAGTTATATAATCTGTAGCACCAGTATCTAAAAGCCATTTAGAGATAAAATCCTTACCTGGTGGAGGAATAGGTGATGTAGAATTTACCATAGAATTTGCAGAATGTGTATGACCAGTCTTTTATTGATTTAGTAGATCCCAAATGCCTTGAACATGTTCCTCATTGAAGACAATGTTGCTGCCTTGTGGTTAAGGCACACTTTCATTGTTGTTGTCTTTGTCAAAGGAATAACCTTTTGTATGCTTCACCATCTTTGAAGATCTTGTAGATTGGTACCCACGAGGATAACCATGCTTGAGAAAGTCGTTCTCAACAGTGTGATTGTTTCTCTCACATAAAGTGAAAAATCTATTGTTTTGATTTCTTCCAAAAACAACGTATTTGTTTCCTTTTCCCTTAGTAAAAGTACCTCCGTTTCCTCGAAAATTAGAAGTTGTAGTAGTATGGTTGTTTCTATATTGAGATTCTTGCTTGGAGTTTATTGAGAGAACCCTATTTTCAGGCTCTAAACTTGGAATAACAGGCAACTGATTTTGTCTTTCTTGTTGGATAAGAAGAGCATAGACCTTAGTAATATTTGGTAGAGGTTCAATCAACATAATTTGGGATCTAATTTGGGTAAATTGTTCATTTAGGCATTCTAAGAAGCAGATAAAATAGTCGTGTTCCTTGTAGGTCTTTAGTGATTCAAGAGCACCACAACAGGAGGATGTAGGGCATTTGCAATTAGGGACGGGTCTGAAATTTTCAATTTCATCCCAGAGTGTCTTTAGCTTTGTAAAATAATCAGAAATGTCAAGTTTATCTGGCTCAAGGTGATAAAAATCTTTTTGAAGTGCAACAATTCTGAACATGTCTCGATGGGAGAATCTATCATGTAAGTCTTTCCCTACCTCAGCTGCATAATCAATCTATAAGATTGACTTGACAATAGATTCTTCCATAGAGTGTTGGATCCATGAAAGCACCATTGTGTTGCATCAGCTCCATGAACCGTATAGTGGATCTTTAGGAAGGGGTCGAGATAGGAAGTCATTGATAAATCAAGCTTGTTCTTGGATTCCAAGGCTTACCTCATGGCTCTTGCCCATGAATGATAGTTCTTTGTATTCATTGGGGTGTAACTAATACCATGGTTGGGTTTTCGTTGGAGTTAAGAAAGAAGGGATTATTGAGTTGATCAAAAATGATGTTGTAATTTGACATGAAAGAAGCTTGAAGGATGTTTATCCCGAGGATCAAAAGAAGAGAAAGAAATGATGAAAGTAGAAGAGAAGAATCAGAGCCTTAGAGCTATGATACCATCTCAAAGTAACAGCGTAGAGAAGATAAAAGAAAAAGAAGAACAATCTTTATTTCTTGATACTCAACTTAGAGAATCAGATAGAGAGAGAGAGAGAGAGAGAGAAAATGACCAACAAGAAAGGCTTGGTCAATATATAAAGTGAGATCCCAATTCTAAAAGTGGAAAATAGTTAAGTTCAGTTTAGATTAGATTACAAGGCTATATATATAGCAGATAGGAAAGTAAAACAAAAATGGGCCAATCAAAACAAAAGAGGCCCAACATAAACATTTAAAATACTAAAGCCCATAATGAATGAGGAAAACCACGAATGTTGAGGGGAAGAAGTTCACTGACACCATTGTTGCTTGAGAGTGAATGTATCTGTTTTACATGGACATTGAGACATGATTTTTTTGGGACGTATGATCTTTGTTCCAAAGTAAAGAAGACGAGTTAGGATCATATCCATTAATAGAAATTCAAGTACTTCAAAAAACCAAGAGAAATACAACTTTCAATGACACATTTATCCTTTCGATTTCAATAGAATTATATTTTTGTCATTAAAATAAAATAAAAATACATTTATTTGTATCTCCGTTAATGAAGAAGATCCTTGTTAAAAAAAAAGACAAACCCCGTGTGCAACCAATTCACATGGGAGCATTACATTATCCTTCACAAGATGGCCTCTCTTTTCCTCCATCGTCACAAGTCTTCCCTCGAGTCCACTCGATTCTACTTATCTAAATTACTACACCTAGCTAGCTTTTTTAATAAAGTAATTAATGAAACACCTTGCACCTGATGCATACCACCATGGTAATTACATATTGAGAGAAATTGTAGAAAAATGTGGTTAATTCCAACATAATTGTGATCATCATACATACAACTATAATATTACACCTTAATCTCATGCACATGACTTTATTCTCACATATGAAGATCACAACCCTATATGATTTCACCAATCACTAACCTCTTCAAGTGGGATATGATAATAATAATTCTAATTCTGAATACCAAGTTTAACAGAATAAAAATAAAGTGTAAAAACTATACAAATCCCCAGAAGAAAAAACAAAATAATATTAAGAACATAACACATGCCTAGAACAATGGCGGAAACACATAACCCAAGAAGGGCCTTCCTCCTCCACCGTATCTGCCGCAGGAATCATAGTAACTGATAGTGTCTTTAATCTTGTGGAATCCATGCTGGAACACACCAAAACCAAACAACATTCCAATGGTGATCACCACCAGAATTACGCAGATGCATAACATGCAAATCTTCCCTGGACAACACATTTCTCACTAATAATCAACCGACATAACAAAGCTTCAATATTCCCTTAAAGTATTGGAATGGTAGAAAACAGAAATAAAGAAAGAAGAAGAAAAAGGAAGAAGAAAGAAAGCTCTGAGATCTTTTATTGAATGAAATGCAAAAGATACAAATGTTAATGTCAAATCCACCCCAAAAGAAGAATGGAAATCGAAACTTATAGAACACTCAAAAACATAGAGCTAACACAACAACAACAAACACTACAAATAGAAACTAACCAAAACAGAATAACTAACTAAACTAACTACACAATCTATAAATGGAAATAATAAACTAACTAGAAGCAGAAGCCTGAAACTCAATACTGAATATGCTGCAATATAAAGGGTTTCCGGATCTCAGGGACTGATGATAAATTGTGAAGATAATGCAGAATTTATAAGGGAATAAAACAAAAGAGAGAGATAAGAAGAAGTGTTGGACTTATATAATATAGGGGACACAGATCACCTGTCCCCATTCCTGTCCATTTTCCTATCCCGGTCCAATATAAAATTGACACTTCATTAAAAAAGAAAAATTTAAAAACTCAAAGTAACATATGTGCATTACTTGGAAAAATCCTATTGGCTTGGGACATATGGACACACTAATTTTAGGACATGTGATCCTCATTCATAATATAGGACTTTTTTTGTATCAGTATCCCTTATTTTTTTGGTAAAGTCCATTTCAGTTATCATTGTTTCTCTCGAGTGTCAGTTTTTAGAAATTGAATCGTTGTCGTTTTGGGACATAGCAGCCTAACCGGGCCTATATAATATAGGATTTTGATAATATGCATCAAATGATAATGGAATTTAACAAATATATATCAAATATATATTAAATTAGTTTTTAAGTTAATAATATTACCCAAGTATTTAATTGGTTGGAAATATAAAGATAAAATTTGTTTGGTATAGATAATTTTTGTTCATTTCTTAATTATATTTTGTTTGGTTCAAATGACCTGGAGGATAATAACCTTCTTATTTAGAATATATATATATATATATATATATATATATATATATATATATATATATATATATATATATATATATATATATATATATATTGGTGATGCATATTACCCTTTTTCTTATTTAGTTAGCAAAGGGAGGGAAATTTGACCAAAATACTTTTATACCCTTACATGAAGTGATCCCATTTCTTCGGCTAAGAAGAATTAACTTATAACAAAAGAGCCAAGCTTTTACAAGCTCAATTATGCTTCTATGTACTGTCTTACGAAATATGTTAGTTCAATAAGCTCATGAGGCAAGTGGACATCAAGCATGTATTTGTATGCAGAAGCTTAGCTATAAGGTGCTGATAGATTAGCATTATCAGAACATTGTTCTTTAATATTTGGATCCTCTTTCAAGTATGACTATAGAGGCTTTTTAGTTCCTGTTTTGTTTTGGGCATTTGTGCCCATATATCTGCCTAAAAGAGAAAGCAAATAAAGGAAAAAACTCTGATCTAAGAGCAGTTGAATGAAAACAAATGAAGTGGGACTATTTGTAATCTGATGATAAAAACTATACAGATGCATAAGGATGTTTAGCATCATTCAGAATCAGAACAATAATAGTCAATTATCGAAGCAAGTGAGTTGGGATTTTGGTTTGGGTTCAGCCGTTGCACCAATATATTGGCTAAAATAATGTGAATAAGTTGTCAAATACATTCTTTTTGGATCAACTATAGTGACATGATACTAACAAATTGTAATGAGGCACAAGTAACCTTCTCTAGGCCTCCTCATACCTATAAAAATATGACAACAATAAACCTTAGAATATAAAATCTATGTGTAAAGATATATACATAATTCGTGATCGTTTATTTGTATTACTTTTATTTAAGAGTCAATGATGATTGAAAATAAACGGTGAATGATACAATAACAGTGTAAAAAACTCTTACACTGTCAGTGTATGTGTCTTTTTCTCTAAACCTTAATTGTATTAGGTGGGGTTGGTTACATGAATTTAATGATGTCATAATGCATTAATTTTTTTTTCGATAAGGAAAAATTGTATTAAAATGAGCACAATACAAGAGAAAGATCAAGTAATGATCTTCTTAGAATTTAGAATGATACAAACTTTTGGGTCCATACACTAATTTGCAAAAGATAAAGAAGAAGTGTTGTTTGTAACATTGATAAACCAAATCCAAGATCTAGTTTGAATTAAATCAAATAAATAAATTTTTCCTAATCGTTTCGCTAAAGATTTCTCTCTTTCTCTAAGAATTGGATTAACCTCCAATTGTATATTCTCCTTATTAGAGCTTCTACCGGTCTCTTTCACATGCATCATAACACGATTCTACCATCTTTTCTAAAATATTGAGTATTAATAAAAACAATTACATCTTGCACAAAGTGAAATTTGGGACAATCATTGATCATGCAAAAGAACCCAGGTTTGAATAGTATAGAAAACTGACCATGCATTCAACCATATTTAATAAATTATTCCGCATACCAATCATTGATCATGCAAAAGAACCCAGGTGAATAGTAAGTTGATATTAAAATCTAGCTCTACTCTTGCAAAAGATACAACTCGATTAAGAAAATTGAGATATTGATATGAAATAAGCTCAGCTTTGGCCATATAATAAACAGCTACAAATGTAAAAGTTGGATGAGAAGAACCAATGTGTCTAACAAAAAAATGCAAAAGACAGAATGAAATTCCATTTACTTATAATTTGATCTCATAAATTTGTTTAGTTGTGCTTAATATACCTATACGAGATTTACTCTGAACTAAAACGTGAACTAATAAAATAATGAACCCTACTAAGATTTATCCTTGCCTCTAGCACCTTCAGATTGATCTGAAACCTCACCATTAGCATTCTATTCACCCTAAAGCTTTACTTGGTCATCAACAGAACCGTCAAATCCACCCCAAAAGAAGAATGGAAATCGAAACTTATAGAACACTCAAAAACATAGAGCTAACACAACAACAACAAACACTACAAATAGAAACTAACCAAAACAGAATAACTAACTAAACTAACTACACAATCTATAAATGGAAATAATAAACTAACTAGAAGCAGAAGCCTGAAACTCAATACTGAATATGCTGCAATATAAAGGGTTTCCGGATCTCAGGGACTGATGATAAATTGTGAAGATAATGCAGAATTTATAAGGGAATAAAACAAAAGAGAGAGATAAGAAGAAGTGTTGGACTTATATAATATAGGGGACACAGATCACCTGTCCCCATTCCTGTCCATTTTCCTATCCCGGTCCAATATAAAATTGACACTTCATTAAAAAAGAAAAATTTAAAAACTCAAAGTAACATATGTGCATTACTTGGAAAAATCCTATTGGCTTGGGACATATGGACACACTAATTTTAGGACATGTGATCCTCATTCATAATATAGGACTTTTTTTGTATCAGTATCCCTTATTTTTTTGGTAAAGTCCATTTCAGTTATCATTGTTTCTCTCGAGTGTCAGTTTTTAGAAATTGAATCGTTGTCGTTTTGGGACATAGCAGCCTAACCGGGCCTATATAATATAGGATTTTGATAATATGCATCAAATGATAATGGAATTTAACAAATATATATCAAATATATATTAAATTAGTTTTTAAGTTAATAATATTACCCAAGTATTTAATTGGTTGGAAATATAAAGATAAAATTTGTTTGGTATAGATAATTTTTGTTCATTTCTTAATTATATTTTGTTTGGTTCAAATGACCTGGAGGATAATAACCTTCTTATTTAGAATATATATATATATATATATATATATATATATATATATATATATATATATATATATATATATATATATATATATATATATTGGTGATGCATATTACCCTTTTTCTTATTTAGTTAGCAAAGGGAGGGAAATTTGACCAAAATACTTTTATACCCTTACATGAAGTGATCCCATTTCTTCGGCTAAGAAGAATTAACTTATAACAAAAGAGCCAAGCTTTTACAAGCTCAATTATGCTTCTATGTACTGTCTTACGAAATATGTTAGTTCAATAAGCTCATGAGGCAAGTGGACATCAAGCATGTATTTGTATGCAGAAGCTTAGCTATAAGGTGCTGATAGATTAGCATTATCAGAACATTGTTCTTTAATATTTGGATCCTCTTTCAAGTATGACTATAGAGGCTTTTTAGTTCCTGTTTTGTTTTGGGCATTTGTGCCCATATATCTGCCTAAAAGAGAAAGCAAATAAAGGAAAAAACTCTGATCTAAGAGCAGTTGAATGAAAACAAATGAAGTGGGACTATTTGTAATCTGATGATAAAAACTATACAGATGCATAAGGATGTTTAGCATCATTCAGAATCAGAACAATAATAGTCAATTATCGAAGCAAGTGAGTTGGGATTTTGGTTTGGGTTCAGCCGTTGCACCAATATATTGGCTAAAATAATGTGAATAAGTTGTCAAATACATTCTTTTTGGATCAACTATAGTGACATGATACTAACAAATTGTAATGAGGCACAAGTAACCTTCTCTAGGCCTCCTCATACCTATAAAAATATGACAACAATAAACCTTAGAATATAAAATCTATGTGTAAAGATATATACATAATTCGTGATCGTTTATTTGTATTACTTTTATTTAAGAGTCAATGATGATTGAAAATAAACGGTGAATGATACAATAACAGTGTAAAAAACTCTTACACTGTCAGTGTATGTGTCTTTTTCTCTAAACCTTAATTGTATTAGGTGGGGTTGGTTACATGAATTTAATGATGTCATAATGCATTAATTTTTTTTTCGATAAGGAAAAATTGTATTAAAATGAGCACAATACAAGAGAAAGATCAAGTAATGATCTTCTTAGAATTTAGAATGATACAAACTTTTGGGTCCATACACTAATTTGCAAAAGATAAAGAAGAAGTGTTGTTTGTAACATTGATAAACCAAATCCAAGATCTAGTTTGAATTAAATCAAATAAATAAATTTTTCCTAATCGTTTCGCTAAAGATTTCTCTCTTTCTCTAAGAATTGGATTAACCTCCAATTGTATATTCTCCTTATTAGAGCTTCTACCGGTCTCTTTCACATGCATCATAACACGATTCTACCATCTTTTCTAAAATATTGAGTATTAATAAAAACAATTACATCTTGCACAAAGTGAAATTTGGGACAATCATTGATCATGCAAAAGAACCCAGGTTTGAATAGTATAGAAAACTGACCATGCATTCAACCATATTTAATAAATTATTCCGCATACCAATCATTGATCATGCAAAAGAACCCAGGTGAATAGTAAGTTGATATTAAAATCTAGCTCTACTCTTGCAAAAGATACAACTCGATTAAGAAAATTGAGATATTGATATGAAATAAGCTCAGCTTTGGCCATATAATAAACAGCTACAAATGTAAAAGTTGGATGAGAAGAACCAATGTGTCTAACAAAAAAATGCAAAAGACAGAATGAAATTCCATTTACTTATAATTTGATCTCATAAATTTGTTTAGTTGTGCTTAATATACCTATACGAGATTTACTCTGAACTAAAACGTGAACTAATAAAATAATGAACCCTACTAAGATTTATCCTTGCCTCTAGCACCTTCAGATTGATCTGAAACCTCACCATTAGCATTCTATTCACCCTAAAGCTTTACTTGGTCATCAACAGAACCATTCATCTAACCTCTTTCGAAATCTCTCGACTTCTTTTCAATCGCCAAACAATTCATCCTATCTTCCTTCTTGCTTCAGGCATTCATTTTTCAGTTCTGCCACACTCAAAACAAGCCCCCAGATCGACGAACATCCTTGTAAAAGGGTTCATCAGCTTGCGGACAACGAGCTCTATATTCAGCAAAAGCCTTATGTGTTTCCCTTATGACTTCTCTGTAGCTCTCTACAAGGTTTGACATCATATGAAGTTCCTTCTCTAGCCTAAATATCTTCTGATTCTCATTAACCTTTTCTTTTTGCAAATGCTCTATCATGTTATCCCGTTTCCGAATTTCATCTCGCAAGATCTGTTCATTCATTGTAGACCCTTCACAAGACTGACATTTTGTTTGATAAATCAATCTAGCTTTTCCCATCGAATGTTGCATCTGATCCATACACATGTTGAAGTCAACTGGCTCAAAATTCAATTGGTTTTCACTTCTTAGCCGCTTGTTACTTTCATTCATAAAACGATGTGAGTTATGATCATCCAGGCCAAATTTTCTCTTCTGACCATTACCGAAAAGTGATGGTACTCTAGAAATCATTTGAGGGTCATCAACATAACAGATAGAATCTTCTGCAGAGCTTCCACTGAGATCAAATCCATAACTAAAAGGCACCGGCATTGCTTCCTTTGCATAATTGTAACCCTCATGCTCGTCTTCTGCATCTTCTTCACCTACAGAATTGCCACTGAGATCAATCGTAGAACTAAAAGGCATTTGATTTGTGTCCGTTGCATAATTGTAACCCTCATGCTCTTCTTCTGCTGCAGAATTGCCACAGAGATCAATCCTAGAACTAAAAGGCATTGGCTTTGCTTCCAGTGCAATAATGTAATCCTCATACTTGTCTTCTGCTGCATCTTCTTCTCCTGAAGAATTGCCACTTAAATCAATCTCATAACTAATAGGCTTTGGTATTGTGTGACCCTCATACTCATCTTCTCCATCTTTGTCTCCAAGATCAATCCTAGATCTAAAAGGCATTGCTTCCATTGCATGAATGTGACCCTCATGCTCATTTTCTTCTTTCTCATTCTTCTCCTCTTGTGTTTGCATATGTTCTCCTTCTTCATCCTTATTTTGAACACAATCAAAACCCTTAAAATCAGTAATATTACATAGCCGCAAAATGTGTTCCTCTGTGCTGCTCTTAGGATCCGAAAACCAATGCATCGATTCTTCCTTATTCAGTTCAAAATCCATTATTTGTTCCCCTTCAACCAGCTCATTTTCCACCACAACTTTCTCAACATTATATTGCCCCAAACTAAATTCAACATTGTAATCATCAACCCCAATGATCACATCACTACTCTTATCCTCAACCTCCACCAACGACTCCTCAAGCTGCGTCTTAATCAAACGATTCAAATGCGATGCATAATAGCAATCCACCAACCGTGGCGCCTTCAATTCCTTCTCCACCATGCTCCACATCAACCCTAACCAATCAACCTTCTCCAATAACCCTTCTTTAATCAACTTCTCACAACGCAAAACCACATTAGGTACTTCACATACATCATCATCATCATTCAAAACCATCCAATTCCACATAAATTCCTCAACGAAACCAATCGATTCAATCAAATTCATTCCATCCAACACATTGTCCACAACAACTTCCCCCGTCAAATTCATAGCACGCCCAAATTGGGCTTTGTTCACCAAAACCCTAACCCCATTAACGTAACCGCAACCCAAATTAGGCGCGTAGCTTGCAATCAACTGCGCCACGAGGTCGCCGCGAAAAGTGGAATCAAACTCGACGTGAACGAAGTCCCAGAGGCCGAGACGGTGCAAAAGAGTCGCGTGGTGCGTGAAGTTAAGATCTTTGGTGGGTTTGAAATGAATGGGTTTGAAGGTTCTGAGCAGAACCAAAAGCTTCTCCATTGTTTTCCTTTCTTGATCGATTTGCATTCGAAATGAATTTTCCCGTTTCGGTTCCAGGAGGATTGGAACGACGGCGTTTTGGGGTTTGGGGACGTTTGAATTTTGAGGATTGGTGTGATCTTCCATTAGAGAAAGAGAGTTTTGGTTTTTGAAGGATTTGAGAACAGTGGAGAAGAAAATAAAGGGTTCTTGTAGTAGAAGAATTTGATATCTCGTTCCCGCCAAATTACGAATATTTTTCACAATCTTTTTTATATGATATAGGTTTTGGACTTTAGTAATTATATATATTATTATATGGTATTCATTCGGTTAGATTAGATTGAATGATGATAAACCTAAGGATTTAAATCAAATCAAATTGATAAAGGATTAAATCCTATTCAATAGTTATTATACCTGTTTAGTTTATCTTTCAAATCTTTTACAATATTTTGCAATTATTGCACCACTAATACAAGTCAAACCTTTTTTAGATTACTCCATTCTTTACCTCTTAATTATCACTTTAATTTAATTTTTCACATTGTTTGTGATTTTATGGAATCTAAGTATTAAACAATTTCGTTTATCAGTCACTTATTAATTTTGAAACTACTTCTATTGAAAATAAAAATAATATTGTCAATTTTAAAGGTACAATTAGGTGCGTTACTAAACTTGGACCGATTATTGACAAGTCAAAGTATTAGATTAATATGTCATTACTCAAACTAGTGAATCATTGGTTTGATCAATTGAGTCGAATCCCAGTTTTGCTAAGGGAGCAACTCCTTTTTCACCTTGAATTGGTCAGATTGATATTTTAAAAAAAAATTATGATTCATATTATAACACTATTTAATAATATAATTATAGACATTTATTATTACACAAGTATTTGATTAGATCATTAAGAAACCAACAATAAAGATTTTGCTACAACAAAGCTTGTAGTTGTTATATATTATGTTTTTAGTTTTAGTTTATAAACTATAAGATTATAAAAATGTGAGATTATAATCGATTATTATTATAATTTGTTTATATTTAGGTATCTTAGATAAAAACTTAATATAAGCTAATCTATATCGTTTGGTTAAGATAGAAAAATTATTTTCTTAAAAAAATGGTATGAAGTTATTTGTTTATGTTATAATTATTTTTTTATTTTTAAAGTGTAAAATTTATCATCGTATATATTTATACTATAAATTTTTAACTTTTAATACCCCATAAGAAAGACTAAACAAATTTAAAATTTTTTAATATCAATATTTAAAAACAGCATGACACAAGTAAATTAAAATTTATTGAAGTTTAAGGAGTAAAATTGAAAGTAAAATTGGTTGGAAACTCAATATATTCAAAAAATTGTAACCCACTATAAAAGAGACACTACATTAATATACGGAAAACAAACACAAAATATACAAATAAGTTAAAAACATTATCACACAACATATATTTTATGTTTTAATCACAATAAACATAATTACGAATGAGTTAAAAAAATCAGATTATTTTACTCTCAAATTAATGTCGTTTTGATATTTTTTTAAAAATTAATTGAATTGATTGAGTCGAACCAGTTGAGTCACCAGTTTTATTCATAAATAATTGAGTCGAATTGGTTCATATGTTTTTGCCGAATAATTGGTCAGAAGAGCGACTCGCATTAGTTAGGCGTCTGATTCACGATAAATCAGTCAGACTGGTCGGTCCGAACCAAGTTTAATACAAGATTATGAGATATATAGTTTAATCAAAACTACATTATTTAATATTATAGTTGATATCTTTAATGATTACCTTAATCTATATACTTGTATTGATCCGATAGTTAAAATGGGATAAATAAAATAGATTGATTGAGGTCACTATTATCTCAAGTAATGAATTAATATATGTTCTAGTACTAAACTTAATCGGTAGAGTTATAAGATATAAAGTGCCAGCATCTATGTTTAAATTCTAATAGTTGGATAATTCCATCACTAAGGAGGCTTTATCTAAATCAACATTAAAGTTAAGTTTATCTAAGCGCATTAGATTCTAAAATGCAAGTTACATGTTATAAAGTTAGATTTATGCACATTACATTTATTTAAATGTTCGAAATCAACAAAATTAAACTTGAAATTGAGAAAGAAAAGAAAAATGAAGTTAATATAATTACATGCAAAAACAAAATAACCACCAAGATAACATAAAAATGTCATTTTGCTAGAAAAGTAATGAACTCTAAGCAACAACCAAAATTAGAAAATAAAATAAAACATACATTTTTTACATTAAAAAAGAAAAATGATATATTCTCCTATTAATCTTTCTACTCATAAAAAAGTAACATTGTCACAAGGTATTACTCTATTTATTAATGATTGATTTACAAGTGACATATGTCACTTTCTTGTATGTAGGAGAATTAATAGGAAGATATAGTAGAAAGATATAACATTACTCTTAAAAAAATATTACTTTCTTAAGTTTCTCTAAGCATTCATTTTGCTTAGGGTTGTCAATTGGATGGATATGGATTTGGATTATAATGGATGGATGAAAAACCATCCATCAATCCATATAAATCCATAAAATCACATTTTCAAACTATCCAATCTATTCATAATGGATTCCAATCTATCCATATATCCATTTTAATGGATCGGATGGATGAATATTCAATCCATTTTTTTAATTTGAACTAAAACGTTTTTCTAAAGGAAAAATATTTTTAAAAATTATTAATTAATAGTATTTTTAAAAATCAATTTAAAAAACATTTTTAAAATGTGGTTTTTTAAAAAGTATTTTTTTAACACGTTTTAAAAAATATCGGTATTTAAATTTACCTGTGGAAGCTTTAAAAGACAATAGTGTAGGTGAAGTCAGATATATTGTATTGTGCAATGATGCATCTTTTTTTGTGCTCAATCATGACACAAAATGTTATATCAATCCTTAGTGAAACTTCTTGAGAGAATGCTTTGATAAAAAAGATAATACTCTTGAAGGAATCCTTTTGTTAGGAAGATAGTAGTTTATATCACTGGTATCAAAATCGGTTCATGTTGGCCAGTTCATCCGGTGAATTGGTCTTAATACCGTTATGATTAGGGGTGACAAAATTATCCATAATCCAAAATCTATCCAAATTAAATTCATCCAAATCCATATGTTAAAATTAATTGATTTAAATGGATATAATCCAATGGATAGTGTTGATAATAGATGTATTCAAATTCATCCATTATATTCATGAGTATATCCATTTGGATTGATACCCAATCCATCCAAAAAATAAAACTAATTTTTTTCCAATTAATTCAATACTAATATAAAAAATCTCTCTCACATTTCTAAGCACAATTCCACACATTTTACAAAAGTTGAAAATTGCAATTGTGCTTTTAAAAAGTGCTTATCAAAAAAGTATAAATGATTTCGGCCTTAGTGCTTTACCCCAACATCTTAATGAAAAGTATAAATATATCATTTTTGTTATTGACTAATGTGATAATATAATAACAAAATGAAATATTTTAGGATGATGGACTCTTAACATATAACTTATGGAAGTCCCAATTATTAGGAGTGTAAGCGGTTCCGGTTTAAACCTGAAACCGAACCAAACCATAAAATGCGGTTCGATTCATTTTTTTTTACTTAGAACCATTTAAGTTTGGTCCAGTTCACGGTTTTATAAATTTTGGAACCATGAGAACCGAACCGCATATTAAAAAATAATTTAGAATTATTAATACATATAAGCTATAAATAAGACGACGCAAATAGAAAAAATAAATTAGTAAACAAAACTAAATATCTATTATCTCTATTATCCATTGAGAAGATAGAAAGAAAGCTCAATAATTAATATACATTTTGTCAATATTCAGATATGAAATTAATTAAATAAATAAATTAAGGAACTAAAAGAAAATAAAGGAAGAACTTGAGGACATTACTAATGATGTGGAGTATTAAGTGTTACTGTTGGACTAAAATATTGGTACCAAGTTTGTCATTTTTAAATTTTGTTGGACATTGTCGAAGATTTTGTGGACTAAAATTTCAAGTTTGTAGTGCGTTGAGATGTTGAATTATTATTGTTTTACTAGAAAGAGTATTAAATACTTTATTATTAATGTGTTTAATATTCATTTAGTTGACTTTATATCTTGCAAATTTTGTTCATCTATTTCTTAAAGGATTTTCTTTTAATAAGTTAAAAAACCGACTCGTTAATGAACGGTTCGGTTTGGTGCTTAAATAAAATTTGCGGTTAATCGAGTAGAATCGACTCGTATCTTTCTGTTAGGTTGAGTCACTAAATTGCGTAAAAAAACCGAACCGAACTTTTACACCTCTGCCAATTATGTTGCACAAGAGATTCTTACCAATAAGAGTGCTTATAAAAAACTTCATAAATTCACCTTTTTAAAAGTGCTTATCAAAAAAGCAATTTTTAAAAGTGTTTGTTAAGAAAATTATTTTTTTAAATGTGTTTTAAAAAAAAATCACTTTTTAAGAGTAGTTATTTAAAAAAAACACTTTTTAATTTTTTTTTAAAATTGATATTTAAAAATGATTTATTAAATAATAATTTGTACAAATTTTTTTTTACTTCAAATTGCTTTATTAAATTTATTTTGTTCAAATTAAAAAAAAGTGGGTTGGATATCCATCTATCCAATCCATTAAAATGGATAATGGATTGGAATCCATTAGATATGGATGAATTGGATAATTTAAAAATGTGATGCAATGAATTTATATGGATTGGTATATAGTTTTTTATCCATCCATTAGGATCCAAATTCAAATCCATCCAAACTCATCCAATTGCCACCCTTAGTTATGATACAACATTTATAACAGTCATGCAATTATACTGGTAAAAAACGGTAATACCAGACGGTTTTCAATTGAACCGTACTAGTCATACTGACTGGTTTCATTTAATTTTGTTTTTAATGAAAATGATTTATTTTTACCAAAATATTTGTATGGATGATCAAACGCACAACTACTACAATTTTTATACATTTAAAACATGGTCTACAATATACATTTTTTAACAAGTGATATAAATAAAACTAGTTATTATCTTCTTTATTGATTTGTCAACATTAATATTTGTATCAAATATATGAATATCTAACTTCATTGACATGCGTTTTAATAGTGAAACATTGGTTGAACCACCATACCAGTATACTAGTACTCTAACCGGTTCGATGATCATACGATATTAATAACATTTATTTATATTTTGCATGTTGGGTTTGCGTAGCAAAGTAATGTTGCTTTATGAGAAAAAAATATTTTTGTTTTTATTTTTTGGATGTATTGGATATCCATCCAAATGGATATACTCATGGATATCTATTAGATATAATAGATGAATTTAAATCCATTCATTATCAACACTATCAATTAGATTTTAGATTGTGGATAATTTTGACACCTCTAATATTTTTGCAATCATTCATTGACACACTATTATGCACTGACTCTTAAAAAGACCCCTTAGGAATACCTGTCCAAGAAAAATACATAGTGAGAAGAAGTAAAAATCATACACATAAAGGACATGTGGAGAAAGAAAGATGAAGAGAAAGCAAAACATAATAGCATCTCTCAATAATTTTAATGAATAAGCTTCTATGGGAAACTTAGAAGTATGGAATTGTCAAAATCATATTTCTTATAGTCAAAATCATATTTGCTCTTTATCATTATACTTGTTGTTCTCGTGACTTCATCAACTCTCATTGTTATTATATTTTAATTGTCATTGTCTTCGTTGTGATTCTTAAAAGGTAACATAAGATTTAAAAATTAAATAAAAAGTATAACGCCCAATTTTCCTCATCTGTTAATTCCTAATAACATACTAATAAGATTGATTCCAATAATTAATTAGATGATAAGGGGAATATTCCTAACATTAAGGAAAGGTGCTTGGATTTTTCTTTTTACATTTTCCTAGACGGTAAATCTTTGAATGCATTTTGGGCCTTTAGATGGGCCCATTTCTCACTAAAGAGTAAAGTATTTTACCTTGAGTATGAAAATGAAAATTGTTAAATAATGGGAGACCTTCAATGTTGATACAAAAATATCTTTTGCTTTTCAAAGATATACCCCAATAGTCTATGAAGAGTTGTTGGATTTATAAGTTAGAACTTACCATCAAGATTGATATAAATTAAGAGACAGCGTGATAAATAAACTATGTCCATTTGACCACATTCCATATTTCATAACTTTCTCACGTCAAACTTAAACGGTAAACGTACTTCTCGTTTTAGGCACGGGCTTTCATCTGATGAAAAAGAACGAGACTCTTCTCAAACAAGACGAGGCAAGTCAACGATCTCACCTAAGATTTACATTGGAATGGTATATTATATATGTTTCAATATCCTGAGATTTATTTTGTTATTTCCTTATATCCACAAGAAAATGATATGTATCATTCGTAAATCAATTATTAATAAATAAAATATCTTTTATTGTAACATATGTTACTTTATTGTAGATATAAAGATTTAGTGAATAATATATCATTTTTGTTAAAAAAATTATTTACATATTAACATATAGTTAAATGATTATATCTTAATTAATTCAAACCCTATTCACTTCAGCTATCCACAATAAAAGTTTTTCTTATTAGAGAAGTCAATTTTTTGGGGACAAATTGTGTTATTTAGTGTTAGTCGGATATCGCCGAAACGGGGATCTGATTGAGTAGTTTGCATCTGGAGACTGACTAGAATGAGGTTTGGACCTGCCAGTGGATGTACCTGAAAATGTTATCCGACGTTCAAGGCAGTATGAGTTTAAGGAAAATTGATATGAATAAATGAGAGTAAATGCTAGCAATGAATGAGAGAGTTAATATGCTTATGAGTATGAGTGAGGTATTTATGATGTAGGAGAATATGAGAATAATGAATACTTCTTGTAAGGGAACACCCCTTATTTATAATAAATGCCATGGCTACATGTCATCTATCTAGTGGCTGATGGTGACTTGGCAGTATGCATTGTAGGGGTGTAGTGAGTATGTTCCTGCCACATAGCAGATTTGTCTTTGACCGCGTCTGTCAGAGGGTACAGGTTGGAGTTACAAGCGGCGTGACAGAACTCAATTGTGATGCATTGAATAAGGTGTCAGGAGCAGTGACACTTGACGTGAGGTGAAACAAGCCTCCAAGATGAACTTGTCTAGGCAGAGCCCAATTGGGGGATGCATTTAATGAAGTGCAGCGACATTTATGAGGCTTATGCAAGGATGATGTAAGAGTTTGGTTTGTGTCTACATGTGCTTTGTTTGGTTGGATGGGTCCTATCCTGGTCGGACGAGATGTCTAGTTTGACCTGGATGGATAGTTGCCCCCAGTCTGTTAGCATGATCAGCGATCGAGCGTGCTGGCAGACTCTCTGTCTTTGGGCGATCTTGGGTGTCATGGGGTATGGCTGACTTGAAGCATAATAACCCTATGAAGGGAAGTGTTGCACTGCATGGTAATATTAACTTGCTTGTTCGAAAGTAGTTGGTTGGTCGGGATGATGACGTGGCCTCCGACCATGCAACCAGAGGGGCCGACCTATCCGGGGAGAATTAGTTGGTCGGAGGGTTGACATGGCACTTTCCTTCCGAGTGACGTGGCAGAGTATGCCAAAAGTCTGTTGATGAGATTTCAATCGTTTTTGGTGATTTGGTGATAGGTGACATACGTGGGAGTTATTGCTATGTTTTACTAGTGGTTGCCACATGGAAGCCAAACCTGCCTTTTGTATGAGGCATCCGAACGCAAAGGTCATGAGTCATGATAGCTTGTTACCCCTTCGTCACCTGTCCGAGTTTTGTGGTTCAAAAGGTTGGGCCTTGCAATGGCCTTTAGTCTCACTCCCCCTATAAATAGGGGGTCACTCATTCATTTTCGCATCACTTTATTTTCTCATAGTTTTTGAAGTTTCTTCTTGCAATTTGCTGCTACCGGGCTATCTTCTTTGTTGAATCCTTACCTTGCCTCATTTCAGTTTTACTTACTAGATAAGTCTCTCTTTTCCTATTTCCTGCTACCTTTATTATTATATCTATATGGATCCTCGTATAGAGCACGACTCGAGCTCTAATGAGATCCTGGTCTTTCCCGAACTGCCATCATCATTCACTTCTTGGTCAACCTGTCACCGCTGGCGTACGAGTTTCACCTCTACTCGTGGTTATGGTCAGATAGACCTTTCTCTTTCGTCGTTGCCAGGTAACCTGAGTAGGGGAAGGGTTGGAATGAATACCAACACTCTGGATCGGGCATATTTTCTTGAGAAGTGGCAGTCGGTTCTGGATGGGATATCGAGTTCAGATTATGACACTTCCTCTAGTGACATGTTGATAATATGGATAAATTTTGCTGACCGAGCCGATCTGTTTACAATCTCGGAGGCATTGATCCATCCGAATTCACAATATTGGTGGGTGGACCGTGAGGTGCTAGGCATCCCCAATTCCTACACGGGCACAACTAAGCCGAACATGGAGTAGTCAACCAAAGTGAGAGGCTCACCGGTTCCAAGAAAGAAAGGTCTTGTGTCTTGTATTGGAAGTTTGTTTATAAAAGAACTCATAATTTCCATAGCGATGAAAAATCTCCCAAGATCAGAAGGGGAGGCCTGAATGTAGTATGCAAGTGGACCCGCGAACGAACTATGATAAAAGTTGTGCCTCATTCTTCTCAATCCTAAACTCTTTACATTTTCGTATTACATGATTTACTTAACTTAACATGCATATCATTATGAGTTAATTGCATATTTTGTTTTGTGCATTTACTGTTCTTAATCATCTAAAAGATTGCATATAAGTTTACTTGAATCTTGGTAATATTGGATATCAAAGAAAATTACTTTTTTTATAGAACAAGAACTGAACAATCGATTAGGTTGTTTAGTTAATTGATTATCTGCAGAACGAGTTAATCGATTATAGCTAGTATTAATCGGTTAAACAATGTGTGAATTTATATAATCTGTTTGTTTATCGAGCAACGATAATTGTGTACCGTATTACTTATTCACCCCCTCTAGGTGAGCTACAGAGCCATGTGGGACCCAAGAAGTCTCTTGACCAACGCGAAAAAGAGAAATGTGCAGCTTGATTTAAAAGCAAAAAAAATTATAACCTCCACACTTTCATACAATGAGTTCTTTAGGATTTCTGAGTGCAATAGTGCCAATGATATGTGAGACACTTTAAAAGTAACACACAAATGCACTAGTGAGGTTAAACAATCTAGCTTGAATACATTGATGCATGAGTATGAGTTATTTCGCATGTTTCTACATGAGTCTATTTCAGATATACAAAAACAATTTACTCACATTATTAACCATCTCATTGCATTAGATAAATAATTTGCCAAACATGAACTAACGAATAAAGTGTTGAGATGTCTTGATAGGAATTGGCAACCGAAGGTGACTGCCATCATGGAGTCAAAGGACTTGGAAAAAATGACGTTCACAACATAATTTGGCAATCTTTAAGAACACGAGATAGAATTAAGACGTTTGACACTCAATGAGCAAACAAACGAGAACACCAAAGAACTCTCATTAAAAGCGACAAAATCATATTCAAGAAGTCAAAAGGAGAAATATGAGGATGATGAGTTCGATTCCAACATAAGTGATGAAACCATGTCCTTTCTCACCAACAAATTCAGAAAGTACTTAAGAATGAATGCAGGACTCAAGAAGCTTCATAAAGAAGATGAAGAAGTTTCAATCAAAATGAGTAAGTATCCCAAAGACAAAGCAACTTGCCATAAGAGTGGGAAAGTAGCCCACATGAGGTACACATGTCCTACCTCTCTCAAGAAGATTGAACATGATAACAAGAAAGACTCTCGGGACATCAAAAGCTAAGAAGGCATACATCGTTTGGGATGCACCCGAAGATGATACTTCATTAACAAGCATATCGGAAGATGAAGAATCAAATAAGCTATGTCTAATGGCTCAAAATATGAATTCTTGCAAAGTAAGTGAGTAAGATGAGCCTAGTGAGGTACACTCCTCCGGTTCTATTTCAAATTCCGATTTATTGCTCACATATGATATACTTTATGATGCTTATGTTGAAATGCATGAAGATCTTAAAAAAGGCGACTCTGGAGACAATTCATCATGACTTGTGACATTTGACGTTCGGATGCCTCATACAAAAGGCGGCTCTGGTCTCCTCGTGGCAACCACCTGTAATGCATAGCAATAACTCCAATGCATGCCAGCTATCACAAAAAAGATTCGAATCTCATCAACAAACTTTTGGCATGCTTTGCCACGTCACCCGGAAGGAAAGTGCCACATCAACCCTCCGACCAACTAATTCTCCTCAGATAGGTCGGTCCCTCTGGTTGCATGATCGGAGGCCACATCATCATCCCGACCAACCAACTACTTATGGACAAGCAAGTTAATATGATCGGGCAACGTAGCACTTTCCTTCATAGGGTTATTATGCTTCAAGTCAGCCATACCCCGTGATACCCAAGATCGCCCGAAGGTAAATAGAGTCTGTCAGCACGATCGATCGTCGTGCATGCTAACAGACTGGGGGAAATTGTTTCATCCCGATCAAATCAGGCATCTCGTCCGACCAGGATGTGACCCACCTGACCAAACAAAGCACAAATAGACATGGAATAGACTCTTACTTCATCCTCATAAGCCTCATAAATGATGTTGCACTTCATTAAATGCATCCCATAATTGGGTTCTGCCACGCCCCGTGAAAAAGTCAATAAGTCCCCTTGGGTCAGACAAGTCCAACTTGGAGGCTTGTATCATCCCACGTCAATTGTCACTGCTCCTGATACCTCATTCAATGCATCCCCAATCGAGTTCTGCCACACCGCCTGCAACTCCAACATGTCCCTTCTGATAGACGCGGTCAAGATGAACATGTTATGTAGTGGGGATAGACGCGCTACACGCCTACAATGCACACTGTCAAGTCACGATCAACCACTGGATAGCTGACACATCGCCATAGTATTTACTATAAATAAGGGGTGTTCCCTTACAAGAATTCATTATTCTCATACATCATAAATATCTCTCTCATACATCATTAATATCTTACTCATACTCATACGCATTTTAACTCTCTCATTCATTGCTAGCATTTACTCTCATCTACTCTCATTTATTCTCCATCAAACTTCTTTAAACTCATACTGACTTGAACATCAGAGAACTTTTTCAAGTACTTCCACTGGCAAGTCTAAGCCTAATTCAGCCAATCTCTAGAAGCAAATCACTCAACCAGATCCCCCATTCCCACCATATTCAATCAACACTAAAGAACAAATTATGTAACCACCATTATTTAACAGAGAACACGATAAAATTTAAATATGTTTTAGAATAAACCATATATTGGCGATGGAGCTCAACGTACAGAAAACACTGTTGGAACCTACATACGGTCAATATTTATACATAAATGATGCACATGATTGTATTTAATTTTACTTACAATAAAACGTGAAGTGAACCTTCTTAAAAACATATGTACGTAATCTAGCTTATATAAGTAACACTCTTTTAATTGCTTAGTTACTAGTAGTTTTGGTTAATAATATAGTTCTCAAATACAACATAAGTTTTTTTGTGGGTAGAAAAAAAACTGACTGATATATTTAATTTGTTTTTTCTATAGGATTTTCCTTTCTTTTTAATCATATGGGCACGTAATATAAACTTCATATAACATCATTGCCCCTCTATCACTGACTAATAACAAATTGGTACAAACTCCATTCCTGTTAAGTGTCCTTTTAATAAATTAGATTTTCTTAATTGGTGGTAGTTTCTTTTGGTTCCTACTATTTGGTCTATTTGGCATGTGAAAAATAAGATTGTATTTGAGAATTTGGAATATCATCTTAACGAGATGATGAAATTTATTTTATTATATTTTTTAATATCTTAAATGCTCATTGTAATGAATTCAACTTCTCATATATGGAATAGGTGATGAAAACCCAGCCAATTGTCTTTTTACTTGTCAACTTTTCAAATTTATGGATAGGAGAGGAGTTACCTTTCCTTATTAATAAATTTAATTGCTGATAAAAAAAGATTTATTTCTATTTTATTTTAGAAATTCAAGAAAACATTAATCATTGTTTTTACAACACATCCTAATTTTTTATAAGCACAACACATCCTAATTTTTTTATGACCACAACACATCCTAATTTTTTTATAACCACAACACATTCTAATTAACCAGAGAAATGGTAAGTGAAACTTAATTACTGTAATTATTAGACATAACTAAAGGACATAATAATAAAATATTGCATAAATATATTATAATTAGCCATTTAATTATATTTTTTTTAGTTAGCTATTTATATATAACATTAAAAAACAATTAAATAGTAGTAAATTTTAGTCTTCCTGACTGAAACTAAATCACCAACCCAAGATTCGGCTCCTATTAATCCTTCAATTTTAATAGGAGCTAGTCAACATTAATCCTAAATATCCGGATATTAGTTATTGACCCCCCTGAACTCGATTACTTATGGATCGATAAAATCAATAAAAAAGCAAAAAGGAATTTAAAAGGGGTTAGTTAATATTTGCTAAGCAGTTTACCAAAAGAGTGTAATATATATATATATATATATATATATATATATATATATTAATATGCATAATCATTATATATTATTTATTTATATTACTTTTATTTAATGATTAATGATAAAATGAATGGTATATGATGTAGTCAAAATATAAAATACTCTCACATATTTGCTAGAGCTCATATCACATGGGGCTACCACCTAATCTGTTGGATATTATATCACTAGGGTCGGTAATTACTTTACTAATTAACTTTAGGTTACCAGACACCAAATATTTTTATTGAATGTATAATAATAAATAACGTGAGCAATCAAATTCAATACAAAATACCTCATATTTGACTAACATGTACAACAATTTCAAAATCATACCATCATCCTCTGTAACCAATTTTTTTTTTTTTCAACCTCTTTCTATGTGTATCAATTTGTATAATGGGTTAGGAGAAACAACCACGAACCACAAAAGATATTACTTTCTTACCTATAAGGCGAGGTATACTCTTCATAATACAAGAAAAAAATTGTATAATGGGAAAATTAAAAAATTAAAGGTGGAACCAGACTGAGTATAGTACCTCATCTATAACCAATCATAGACTATTGTTGAAAAGTTGAAAAATGATGTAGTAGTAATTGTAATGGCAAACCCATATTTTAAACCATAATCACTGCCTCTCTAAATCTTGGTCAATATCACCATGACTAGAAGGTTGAATTCTCTTCATTGATCTCTCCCTACTAAGAATCCTTCGAAATGAGCTCAATCTTGAATTTGAACCATTGATTTTAGGTGACCCACCAATAGTAGTACCATCTGATGCACCTTCAATGGGTTCAACCAAGAGTGGAGCCACTGGTGCACCATGAAGAATCAAGCCATTAGGACCCTCACGTGGCTGTGGCACGAGCCATGGCTCAGCCTCGGTTCTACAAATTGGACAAGTGGAGTGTGAAGCCAACCATGTATCAATGCAACCAACATGGAAATTGTGCTTACAATTTGGTAACAATCTCACCATTTCTTCATCCTCCAGAGCACTCAAGCACACGGCACATTCATCATCATCGTGATCTTCTCTTTGTTGTTGATGAGGACCCTTTCTCTTAAAGATGAACATGGGAAGAGCCTCGATGAGTAAAGGGTCGAGTCCTTTGTTGCATGGTTCAATGGCTTGGGTGTGAGCATGAGCCATGTTGAGTCTAAGGTGGTGAATGGCATCTCTACTACGCGCTTGGCGTCGTAGAAAACCCCTAGTGTAGAGGTAAAGAGCAAAGACAAAAATAAAGACAATTGATAAGGTAGCAATGGCTATGATGAGCAATATATTTTTATTGAAGTGACTATGGCCCATGTCATTATTGAAACTTGGGATTGATTCATGATCATGATATTCATCGAAGTAACTCATGGCTAGAGAAAAAGTGTGTGTTTGTGTGATGGAGAAAGAGAGGGTGTTTAATTAGTTATGTTGTTTGATGAGTCGTGTGTTTGAACTTTGATGAAGTTGTGGTTTGGTTTTTCAAGGTAATTATGGGTTAGTGGCTTTTGTGAGTTGGTGGCTATGTGAAACGCGTTTGTAGTCTTTTTCTTTTCTTTTGTATTCTTCAACTATCGTGGCTATAAAAGTCATGTGTCTTAACTAACATGAAAGTACCAATTTTTCTAGAGTTGAATGTTGAACGTTCACCCTTGATCACTTTCTAATTTTCTCTTTACGAATTCAGACTATAACTAAAAATAAACATTAGTATTCAGCCATGACCCATAAAGTAAGGTTTCTTTGTAGACGAAATAGTTTACAATAGATTATAAGTAATAAATTAGATATGTTTTGCGACAGATAATCTCTATTCATTAATTTACTACACGAATTACATTGTTGTTTGGTTATAGAAATAGAATATTTTAATGATAAATTATTAACCAACAATATTAAAAACCCATTTTACATTATAATTGTTGTGGCGTAAAAATATAAGACATGTCTAGGTTTTATAGTCAAGTGTTGATAAATCAAACTAAGGATAGGTGAAGTTCCTACTGTTAATATATGACTATGGTGCAGGTCAACTTCAACAGCCTTGCCAACACCTTGGAAGTGGGGTGTGTGAAGTGTCAAGAAAGGATGATCGTACCTTGATATATTACCTAGTATATATGGTGTTTGTGACATGATGAGGGAATTTATAAGCTTCCACACTATATTAACATTGTAATATTTGCTTATAAAAAATATTGACTTAGTGGACAAGCAAGATCTAGTCTTTATGATTGATAATCATATCTGGAAGTTCAATTTTGCTAGAGGAAAGAATGACAACAGTTAAACATGGTCAAATTAGTATCTGTTATACCAGTAAACCTTCATTCACGCAAAAGGTCAAGTCATATCACTTGAGCAATACATGTTCAAATTGACCTCACGATAAAGATAACTCAAATCTATAACATTGTAGTTTAATATGCCAAGAAAGGAAAAGGCTATGCCGTACACAATGATGACAAATCCTCTTAGAGTACAAATCACTCCATTATAAATAGGTAAAACCACCCATAAAGAAAACATTTGTACGCCCACTCTACTGTTTCTAAAGCATAAACTTATATAAATATTGACTTAATGTTAAAATCTATTTTCAAGTATTACTCTAAGACGGTCCAATGCCAAAACCATTGAAATTCAATAAGGAGATCAAAATTTCGACAAGCCACTTCCACACATAAGAAGAAGTATAAATCCCATAATATTTAAACGCAGAAATGAGAGCAATGCATGGTGGGAAAGTGGGAACTCGTCATCCATTGACTTCCAAGCTTGGGTTGATACTCAACAATCAAACGGTGGTTTTCCACGTTACTACGAGTAGACAAAATTAACATGACTTTTTGTTTAGATGTTGGAATTATAAATCAATCAAAGTCCACCAAACATTGTTTGTCAGTTTTCTCCAATACAATGGAATGACATCGTCTATGGTTTAACTCATAATAGTAGTTGTTTTCCAGAATTTATCAACTATCAAGAGTATAAATTTAATAAAGGAAAAAAATATGACAGGTGATTTGAGCCACAAATGTGACCTTATATTTTTCGAAAAATGAAGAAGATTCCAAACGTAATTTAAATGTAGAAAGTTTAACAATTAACCTACCTTAAGATAAGAATGAGAGTGAGAGAGCGAAATAGGTTATCCTTTGTTCAGGTATATTGTTTTGTCCTTCATTTATTTGCATTCTAAGTTCATTAATTCCTCCCTACTTATTTTTTATTATTATAATTTCGGATAAATTTATTTTTTGTCCCGTACGGTAAAAAAACATTCCATGAAGCCCAAGTTTATTTTGATTTTATTCTTGCAATATTGAGCTAATCCAAAACCAAAACGAATTATACACCAAATCAAGAACTAAATTTAAAATATTTACATATTTTAATGACCAAAGGCTAAACACCCTGACATTAACATATTATAAGAATTAAATTTAAAACAAAAACATGTGCAAAACATTATGTTAACCAACAAAAATAGTGCGACTCAGTGCAAAAACACTTAGTGGGATATGAGGAGAATATAATATACAATCTTATCCTTAATTACAAGTAAAGATGATGTTTTTGTGATCATTTAGGATTTATAGGAATGGAAGAAAGTATTTAGGAATGTGGTTTCAATGACGAGATGGGGTTTTCGATGTAATCAAACTAAGGCCTATGATTTGGTTTCCCCTTCTCATGGGTCATACGTGTACTGTTTTTGGATTGGTGCATGAACCCTTAAGTTTTATTTCTTCAAGTTGCTAGCTTGGTTTGTATATGGTAAGGATCTGTTCTAATACAATTTGCTTAGAAAAAAGTCAGTTGCAGGACACAAAAGAAGATCCCACCTCCTATTTTGGCCATCTACAAATATTTGTGGGTAATAACTTCTCTAATCATTTCCATGCTTCATCCATCCAACTTGAAGATGACAGATACAGATCAGCTATCCCAAACTGTATCTCCATTTTTTGTCTCAACGAATTAAAAAGTGACATTTAGATAAAATAAAAATTTATAAAAATTAAAACTAACAGTTTTATATTATTTAGTGTAATATTATTAGTTCGGGACAAAATGATATTTTTTGAGACAGAGGATCTCAGTTTGAATATGGTCATGTATGGGCTAAAATCCTTTAAGGCCTAACCCACTGGTCTCATGCAAATGAAAGTAATCGGATGAGAAATATATAGTCGAATTTAGTCTGATAACATTATATTACATGTTATGGGGTTTATCGACGCATTGGGTTATTGGACTATGCTTCTTATAAAGCCCATTCACCTTTATAGCTTTCTTTTTTAATAAGTAGTTATGTTAGTTAGATATTCCCTTTTAGTTTCCTCTTCTATATAAGGTAGCTCTTATTGACTAATCAGATTTAATTCATTCAAATGTCACATCAATTAATAAAGAATATATTCATCTTCTTCTTCTTTATGCCTTTGATACCCAATATAGTATCAGAGCTCTCATATTGAGAGCTATGCTACGCACTCATTCCTTTTCATCTACTACCTTTACGGTGTCCAAAAACCCACGTTACTCACCTATCTCCACTATTGTCTTCTCCACGTTATTCATTTCTTTCCCTCTGTCTTGTTCATTTTCTTCCGTCTCCACAACGAAAACCCCAAAATTCCTAGAAAACCCTAAAAGCCATTTTGGTTTGCTTAAATCCATCAACATGCTCATGAAAATGACAACAATCGTCAATTTAAAGATCCATCCCTAAATCCATGTAACCCATACTACCTTCATCCTGGAGAAAACCCTAGATTTGTGCTAGTTTCTCCACCATTAGATGGTACGAATTATAAATCTTGGAGTAGATTGATGAGAAGAGCTCTTGGATCCAAGAACAAGTATAAGTTCATTAATGGGAACATCAAAATGCCCAGCGTGACCGATCCAATCTTTGAAGCATGGGAAAGATGCAACAATATGGTGGTTTCTTGGATAACTAGATCCATATCCCCTCAAATTGCCCAAAGTGCAATTTACATAAATGGAGCATAAGAATTATGGCAAGATCTCAAAGAGATATTTTCCAAAGGAGATTACTTCAGGACTTCCGACCTATTGCAAGAAATCCACTCAATTCGACAAGCTGGCCGAAGCGTCTCAACATTCTTTACATATTTGAAGACCATTTGGGAAGAGTTGGATACTTTGAGACCGCTAATCCATTGCATATGTGATCTGAAGTGTAGTTGTGAATCAATGAAGAGCAATGTCTTTTATCGGGAATCAGAGTATGTCATTTGTTTCCTTAAAGGTCTCAATGACCAATATGGGACAATTAAGGCACAAATACTACTCATGGAGCCACTACCATCAATGAACAAATGCATCTATCTAGTCATACATCAAGAGAGACAAATTGATGTCACAATTACTGAAAACCAAAGCAATGTTATCAACAACATCACTGCAAGACCAAACTGGAAATATAATCCAAGGAAAGGAACTAGTTTCAACCCAAGGTCATCACAGGACTACAATAGATACACTGGAAAAGGTGGTGGATCTCGTGGTAACTCATGTTTTTCGAATAAGAGCTTGGCTACAAGTAGTGGTAGATCTAAAACAAATCTAGTGGGAAATAAAATCTACACTTTCTGTGGCAAAGAAAACCACACAGTTGAAACCTGCTACTTTAAGCATGGTTTTCCTTCTACCTTCAAGCCTAGACAAAGACAAATAGAATATGCAATCAACTCCTCTACAAGTCAAGATAATCCAACAAAAATCACTTCTATCAGCAATGAATTCTATCCAGAAAAGGACAATGATCAAAAAGTTGTCCTCACCTTCAATTTCACTCATCAAGTTAACCAGACTTCAAGTAAAGAGGATATTCATCCTCACTCAGGTATGTTCCTCTCAAAGTTGGTGGATTCTTGATACAGGAGCCACATATCATGTCACTAATGATCTATCCAATTATTCCTCATATTATAGCATAAAGCCTATGGTCATAAGGCTACCTAATGGTGCTTCTGTCCTAGCCAAACATTATGGCACTATGGCCCTTTCCACCCATTTGCACCTCACTAATGTGTTGCATATCCCTGGTTTCACTTTCAACTCAATTTCCATTCATAAACTCACCACTCATTCCAATTGCACAATTATATTTAATCAACATTGCTGTTTCATTCAGGATACATTACCTTGAGGATAATTGGACTTGCTGAGGTTCACAACCATTTATACATTTTTCGCACTTTAACAAGCTCTACAAAACACAATTTGGCTACTAACACATATGCTCATGCTCTTAAATTTGATTTGTGACATTTTTGCTTAGGTCACCCACCTAAATTTGTTTTTGACATTGTTTATAAACAATATCCATATGTGAAATTTTGTGTTAATAAAGTTTGTGACACTTGCCATGTTGCTAAACAAGCAAAAATATTTTTTCCTACCAGCACATCTATCACCACTCCGCCTTTTGACCTTGTGCACATGGATATTTAGGGACCTCTACAAATCCCTTCTATCTACGGTCACAAGTACTTCCTAACCATCATTGATGATTTCACACGCCACACTTGGTTATTCTTAATGTTTTCTAAGGCTGGCACAAGGGATATCATTAAGAATTTCATACAACTTGTTTATGTTCAATATAGTAAGTATGTTAAGACCATTAGATCAGACAATGGAAAGGAGTTTATAATGCCTGATTTCTATGCCAAATCCGGGATAGTCCATCAGACTTCTTGTGTTGAAACTCCTGAGCAAAATTCCATTGTTGAGAGAAAGCATAAGCATATCCTCAATGTGACTAGGTCACTCATTTTTCAATCTAACTTACCTCCATGTTTTTGGACATATGTTGTCAAACATGTTGTCTTTTTTATCAATAGACTTCCCACCCTTGTTTTACAAAATAAATCTCCTACTAATTCCTCCTAGGATAGATACCTACCCTAACTGACCTCAAGGTCTTTGGCTGCTTATGTTATGGCACCACCATTGTACAAGGCAAGACCAAGCTTGATCCTAGAGCTAAGAAATGCATCTTTCTTGGCTACAAACCTGGAACAAAAGGGTACATCCTCCTAGACTTACAAACTAGACAATTTTCTATCACAAGAAATGTGTTATTCCATGAGCACATATCCCCTTACACTCCTCATATCCCTCCAACTACCCAATATGATACTGCTACCACTCCTAATAACATTCCCCTGGAACTCCCATCATATAACCAACCACCTACCACTCCTGCCCATGATTAACAGGGCTCATTCCCACCTTATTCTCCCATTGCATCCAATCAACCCTCTACCATTAACCCTGTTGGACGATCCCAAATACCTCATATACCACCAACCTATCTCAGAGATTTCCATTTTAATCTTCTCACCTCCTCATCCCACCTTGACCCACCTAACATTAATCACTCATTATCTACTGTTCCATCTTATCATGCCTTATCACCATCATACAAACTATATACTCTTTCCATTAGTGCCAATATTGAACCACAAACTTATCATCAAGCTATTTCATCCCCAAAATGGATCCATGATATGCAAAATGAATTACAAGCCTTAGATGACAATATCACTTGGACCATAGTTCCCCTACCCCCTGGAAAAAAAAGCAATAGGATCTAAATGGGTTTATAAACTGAAATTTAAGGCTGAAGGCACCACTAATAGATATAAAGCTAGAGTAGTTTCCAAGGGCTTTAACCAAACAGAGGGGCTTGATTTCTTCGATACTTTTGTCCATATGGTGAAACTAACCACTATTTGAATGCTCCTTACCATTGCTTCTTCCCAAAATTGGATCTTAGAACAACTAGATGTCAATAATGCTTTTTTACATGGTGATTTACATGAGGAGGTCTATATGACATTACCTAAACGGGTTACTTCTTCCATTCCCAACTCTGTATGCAAACTCAATAAATCCCTATATGATTTAAATGTATTGGGTTATGCTTCTTATAAAGCTCATTCACCTTTATAGCTTTCTTTTTTAATAAGTAGTTATGTTAGTTAGGTAGTTATGTTAGTTAGATATTCCCTTTTAGTTTCCTCTTCTATATAAGGTAGGTCTTCTTGGTTAATCAAATTTAATTCATTCAAATGTCACATCAATCAATAAAGAATATATTAATCTTCTTCTTCTTTATGCCTTTGATACCCAATACATTAATAATCTTCTACAGTAACTAAGCCCAATTAATCAAATATTTTAACATCATTGAAATAATATATTGTTCGAGTTAAGAACTTCTAGCTCTCCCGGTGGAAAATTTCTCCTTTCACAAGACTGAAATTCGGGTCTTGCTTAATAAGAAAGAAACATATGTGCAATATTGTTTTGTCTACTCCTAAATTACATGGGAAGATGGTTATAGTTATTAGGAGATATTGATTTATACATATCTAAATCCTTACAATATTTGTAGTCTTGTTGAACTAACCCTTCTGGTCAGGGCTTATGCAACTTACCAGTGGAGAGATCAAATGGAGTAGATTATTCGCCGGATGAGATCTTCTCCAATACTAAAATGTGAGGTCGAGATTGATTTCACGATTTATATATATTTTTACTTCAAAATAATTTAAAATATGTATCGTTAATATTTTTAAGCCACGTTGCATAATCTTCTCTCTATTGGACTCTCCAGTAGGGGAGAGGATGCAAATTCATTAGTCTCTGTTTAAAAAAATTGTTAGTATGAGTATAAAAGTTCAGTCGAGTTTGGTTTTTAGTACAATAATTTAATGATCGAACTAAACACAAAACTATGGTTCAGTTCACCTCAATTAACTGCAAATTTTATAGTGGAATCGAACCGAACCTCTCACGAATAGTTTGGTCTTGTTCCCTTCCATACCACAATTTTTTTTTAAATCTGAATTAATTTCAAGTTGAAAATTTATTACAAGAGACATTGTTTGTCCACAAATGAAAAGACACTACTATTATTATCAAAAAAATATAAATCATAAAACATGAGTAAAATAATTGAAACTCAATTGATTGTAAGGAACATATATAACAATTAAGTAATATAAGAATACAAAAACAAATGACCATATATAATAGTACCATCCACAATTATAACATATTCACCATTAGTAAAACATGCCAAATAGTTTAGAAATATATATAATATTATAATTCATAATTAGTAACATATATAGTAATAATGTATAATACCATGTGATATATGTTAGTTTCAAACCAAGTACAACAAATGTTAGAAGATATGTTCTAAATTATTAAGACACTCGGAAAGTAGCACATACGTATATAACAATTTAGTAAGACGTAATATATGTACACTAACGTAATATATGTACAATAACATAATAACAATTTAGTAACATATATAACTATACAATTCCCATAAAATTGATAATTTAAGACATACAATTGGTTGAAGGGTGAATGACTTAGGGAGTAGAGTGATAAGGAGGTTGAAAGTTCAATTCTTACTTACTGTAAAATACTGACATTTGTCTATAAAAAAGGGAGACATCGTAGAAAATTAAAAAAAATGAAGATAATATCTATCACTAATCTAGGATAAGAGAAAATCTAAAGAAATATTTGAATATCTAGAGGATATTTCATATTATCATATGATTTATATATTATTATTTACATTTTTTTACTATTTGGTTCAATGATGTAAAAACTGTACCGTACCGGACGGTTCAACCTGAAAACTGGACCCCTAACCAGTACGGTACAGATGTTGAACCAGCTAAGTGTCAAACCAGTCAAAACCAGTCAAAAACCGGTCAAAACTGGTGAATCAGCCGGTATTTGACTAAACCGGCCGATTTATACACAATTTTTTTAAATAAAAAAGACTCAAAAACCCATTACAAGGTGACCTATCTTTCCAACTCTTCTTCAACACTTCAAAGCACATGCTTACAATACATACCTAGATTACAACTTTTAGTTCCTAACATTCGTGTGTAATCTCAGTGACATTTGTGTAATCTTGGAGTACTGTCTGAAGATAAAATTTGGTGCAAAAATATAATCTCAATATGAGACAACTTTGACTCATTGGTATTAAATGTTAAAACTCCAAATTTATTTCTTTTGTAGAGTGAGTTGTGAACTTGTGTCATTTATTTATATTTTGGAGTTGTTAAGTGATACTTTTAGATTGATATATGTTTTGTAATTAGACTTTGAATTTGTGAAAGACTTAAAGTTGTTTCTTTATGTGAATTTTGAGTAGATTATGAATATGAATTATATATTTGAGTATCTACCTATTTGAAATTTTTTTGTTATAGGTTTATATATATATATAAAAGCAAATATCTCCGATTAACCGGTATGCAGTTTAATTACTAAACCACGAGTTGATCCACTGTACCATTATATCGGTACCCTGACAGGTTTGATTTGGTTATTTGTTTAATTATTAATACAATATTAACATAAATATGAATTAATATTAGGTCTTTTATTATGAAATAAAAATATAGTTTCTTTATATCAACATACTTATTATTAAAAAACATGGTTATAAATACGGTAATGTATCAGCAAGTTTAATTGGTAAACCCGTGAATTGATCTCATATTGATATAATATAACAATTATACCAAACACAAAATTAAAGAGGTAAAAACTTATCAAAATATATTATACAGTATCAGTCAACACCAGTTTCGACATGAAGATGACATATTAAATATTCATACTTTGAACATAAAAGTTATTCGATACAAAGTCAACTATTGATTTCAATAATTAAGTTATAAGTTGCAAATCATAATATTTATATTGATAAATTTATTATAAAATATATATTTAACTGTCATCATGTAATTTAATTTGTTATCATTGTACTTTTAAAATTAAAAGAGTTTTCCAAACCATGATTTATTAAAATCATGTCATATTGGCTAATTCAAGTGGAAACCAATAAACAATTACTCGTAAGACAATTATCAGACATATTATCAAGTCATTGAAAATCAACCAAATCGTATGGTATTATATTGTACTGATCAAAATCTATTTGTGAATGAAAAATTAATATTTTTTAAAGATATGGATTCAAACCTTAAATTCAATAATTGTTTGTAACATAGGTAAATACTGAATTATTTAACTAATTGAGTAAAATGTTATAAATAATAATATCTATATTTATTATAATATATATAACTTAACTGATATACCTTTAATTAATAAATAACTTATCAATATATTAGTACCTTGACAAATACGATAATGAGTAATAAAATTGTTCATGCTTCTCAAACTGCAAATACAGGTACCAACAGGCGGCGTTGGTTCAAGTGGTACATGCTTGATTCCCCTTAAGCAAGAACCCGGGTTCGAGTCTTGTGGATGGAAAAAATGTCCGTTGGGAGAGTTAGCCCCACTTACCTGTGAATGTACCCGGCTCAGACAAGATTGCCTCCAGTACGAAGATACATGTGGGAAATCAAAAAACAAAAAAAACTGCAAATACAGGTCAATATTAAAAATCTTAAACTCACGCCAACACGAGCATTATGCAATGGTCTGTCATAACTGATAAGAAACATGATTGCTTTTCACACTTCAGGTCACATGTATAACTTGGAAACTTATGAATTTCAAAATAAAATATTATAAATGGTCGGGAGTGGATTCACTTACTCCCATAGTAAGTTTTTTTTAATTTACTTCTTATCTTAGCTATTAATTTTAGGAAAATTTAATAGTTTGAATTAGTGAGTAGATTTAAATTATATTCTTAAAATTGATGGTTAAGATAAAGAGCAAGTAAAGAAAACTTATAGATACTCTAAATAGTTTGATGATTCAGAAAAGTACCCAAAAAAAAAGCAGGCAGTTAAAACAGTCAAGCTATTCAATATTGGACAGTTTCATAGCAAAATCTGAGTTGTTGTTACTATCCAATCAGTGTATCTTTGGTAAAAACCATATAATGAAAATAATTATTTATTTTAAAAATACTTTTAATAATTTTAAATTATTATTTGAATATAGAATAGGTTAATATGATTACACATTTACTCTTTTACCCAATCATTACTGTAAAATTAAATTCAATAAAAAATAAAATACTAATTAACATCCACCGAGTCACTCACAGGATAAAGAAATACTATTTTTATACTAGCTTTAATGATAAAAATATTATTATAAGTGTAAATAAAAATATATAATTATTGTTTCATTTTGCACAACACTTCTTGTTCCTCTAAAAAATTTCCATTCCAAAAGAATATCAACAATAAATTTGGAAAAGACTCATCTCTAGTACCAAAGAGATATATTATGATTTTTGTGTGCTGGATAATAATATCATATTACATTTAAGGGATAATAAAATCATATTATCATCACTTTTCTTTTCCTTTTTGTGTACTCTTCTATTCAGTACTAGATATGACTCACGCAATAAACTTATATATATAGATTTTTCAATTTAGAGTATCCATACCTTGTTTGAATGGATTCTATTCTAGCTAGTTTCCATAAGAACAAAGAGAACATGCCTCCAATTCTTCTCACAAATGAGATTGACCCAGTTCCTGCAAATGGTAGTGATAGCCAATGTTTCAAGAAGGGTGCTACTGAAATAGGGTTTATGAGGGAGCCTCTTTCTGATATTACCAACCTCTTTGATCAACTTTCCAATCC
This sequence comes from Lupinus angustifolius, assembly GCF_001865875.1. NCBI lineage: Eukaryota > Viridiplantae > Streptophyta > Magnoliopsida > Fabales > Fabaceae > Lupinus > Lupinus angustifolius. The sequence goes on from NW_017722986.1 coordinate 79,262, forward strand.
TCAAATTGTTGTTACTCCACCATCTTTTGCATCTGTTACAGTTCAGCCAAATTTTCGGAATAAAACAGCATCAAATGTTGTCTGTGATTCAACGCATCGTGTTTGTTCCAAAATTCTGAGAATGGGTTTCAGATAGTTTGAACCATTTATGCTTTCTTTATATTTTATTGTTCTATCAACTATGATCCCTTGCAATAGAATTCGTTGGTTTGTGAAAACGTTTGATACTTTCATTCCTTGTTAGTATTACTGATATAATGTAATATTTATATATTATTGATATAAAGATTTATACATACTCAATACATCATTTATTATTTTTGTATTACTTATATTTAAGAATCAATGAGTGTGGATAATACAGTAATAATATAAATATATATCATTTTCTCTTAATGATAAGTATAATAGTAACTACTTTTACTCTATTTTTATTAGGATTTGGTTTCTCAAAATCATATGAACAAGATGATGATAATGTAATGACTAATGACTAACAAAAAACACTGAGCCGCTAAATAATGATTTATATGAGTGGAGATGTTCTCTATTTTCTTCTCTTCATTTCTTTTTTCCCCTTCTTTTGTCAATCAAATTTTTCTGATGAAAACTAAATTTAGCATTTTGATTTGACAGGAAATGGTATATATATATATATATATATATATCACTACAAATTGAAAAGGTTATTGTAAACAATGTTGTTAAACCCGAACCGGACGTCAAACCGGAAGAGGTTTCGTATCAGATTTAACCGGTTTAAACGGTTAAACCGTCCGGTCGGACCAACTAATTTCATATATAATTAATAATATTTTATCAATAAATATATAATTATATATAAATATAAAATTTATATAACTAATAATTATGTATAATTATATTGTAACACATTTATCAATATTTTTGAACCGGAGTAACACAAAAAATTAGATTAGTATTCCGTTTTTTTAATTTTAAGTAATCTTTCTCGTTTATTTTCTAGATTATTCGGTTTAACATGGTCGGACCAGAATTTTTCCGGTTCAAAGTGATCTACCTCTCATTCTATTAAGACGGTAAACTAGAGTCGTTTTTAAGTCCGGTCAACGGTCAAACCAGTCAAACCACCTAGTACGGTCCGGTTCTTACAATACTAATTCTAAAGATTGTGGTAATGCCTTAGAAAAACCTCTAGTTAAATATCTACGTATAATTTTTATAAATATGAAATTTTGTAGATTAATATGAACTAAATCCATCTAGTTGGTCATATCAGAAGATCTAGTTGAAAGTTATCACTTTTTAATCAGGATCCCGTAAGCAAAAAATAATAATAAAAGAAAACTACCTCATTTTCTATTTAGGCTTTTGTGTTTATATTTTTATTCTTAGCATAATGGTTAGGAAATAAAAAATAATATTTTATAGAAAGGTGATGTGTGTATGTATATTAAGAATAAAAAATGATACCGAACACATTGTGTTCATTATTTTGTAGATTTTTTTAACTGATATCATATAAACATTTATTAACAAGACTCTTCATTATAATGAGTTTAATGGGGCAAGCATGTGCAATTCATTCACCTTGTTAGAATCTTTAAAGACATAATTTCTGTTATTTTTGAGATTTGTGTGGAAGATGGTTGTTTAACTATATGTTAGTTTTTGGAAGAATTTTTTGTTGCCTAAATGTTGGTGTTGCAATCATTTTGATGTTGGAATATTTGAAGACATAATTTAGAAAAAAACTTTACAGTTGTAAATGATAATTGTTTAAGTCTATGTTGATTTTTGTTGAAGATTTTGGTTGCATCAATATTAGAGGTGTATACATTTAAATGGTTCAAATCTTTAAAGTGATAATATGAGTTTCTTTTATTTTCTCACAATATATGATAGCTGTGAATAAACTTCATCTAAGTATTTATGTTTCAATTGGTTAACCTAATTTATATAAGAATCATTCCATCCCATGAATAAATAACATAATTATAATAACAATTAGATAACTAGAAAGTCCTATTAGTGCATATATATAATATGATCCAAGAAAAGTTTATTTTCAATCTTTCTCAAAATTATCATCCAAAATATTCTAAAAGTATCAATATTTGTTTTACATTATATTTTGACAATGCCTTTTTACTTGTGAATCTCACAAAATAAACATTGTCTCATAATTTTGATTTATAAATGTATAACTCATAAGGAGATTTTCATTTTTTTTTTGTGCTACCAAGGGTATTCCCTTACTTTTTGGGTAAGGAACTGATCGATTTCAGGGTTTATGATTGCTCCTACCAACAAGTGTCGCTCCCAGACATTGAATCCTTAACTTTTTGGTCATCCTGAAAATCTAGCGGAATCTTACACCACTAGACCAACTCTATTATATATTTCATAAAATAATTCATATCAACATGATTATTGCTTACATTTACTTAATATATTTCTTTTACCATTGTCATATAGCGTTTATCATTTATAATTTATAAAATTTATTAAATAAATGCATATTTGCTTAATATACCATTAAATATAATCAAATAAAACCTATTGATGATAATATGGGATGTTAAATATGATATTTCTAACCAAGAAACTAAAACAAAAAACTCAATGATTCAAACAGAGTTGTTCTCTTGGATTCATTTTGAGAGTTAAGATAATTAAGGTGAGATATGTATACATTTTTTCTTCTTTTAAGTGAGAAGTAAATGTAAATGCAATGAAAGACTTTTTCTTAATTGGTGTAATGACCTAATAGGTTGTATTTCTTTATCTTCTTAAAGGATCTTATTTTTTATCCTTCTATTGTATTAGGTTAGCACCACTTATCCTAATTTTAATGTATTTTATTTTGCAAAATATATTAATTAAATTAGTTAACCACATATATAGATAGATGAAGGCACACAAAACTTATATGGTTGGTTTTATTTATTAACAATAGTACAAAGGTACAACTCTAGTTTGTTTATTCTCTCGTGGCTCATTATGAGCTCTTACATGATAGTAGTTTTTATAGCACATTAGTACAAAGCATTTAAAATTGAAGAGATGGGACCCCTTCTTCCACGCCTTCCTTCTTTCTCCCTTTGTTGTTGCTGTTGAGGCTGAGCATTTGCAAAGTAAGATTGTTGTTGGTTCTTAATTAATCTCTCAACATCTTCAATAGAACCAGGGAATGTGAGTTCCTTCACTTCTCTATCTAACTGCTTTATCACATTGTCTTCGGAACCTTTCAATTTTCAATATTGCCAAAGTCAGTCATAAAGCAAAGATATTTTTATGTTAAGGTATCCATTCCAAAAGTAGACTTTGTAGCCATGGTTTGGTTATGTCCAAGGATATAGTTGGAGATCTAGAGTTCAATTTTCTCAACGCATATCTACCATTTAAGCTATTATTTAGATTGAAGTGAGATATATTTATTTATAGTGTATGATGCTAAATTAAGCTTATTGTACCTGCAAGGAAGTTCCTTTGGTTTTCATTAGCGTTGATGCCAAATCCAAGCAAACGAAGATTTGAGGAAGCATTGATGGAAAGTGGATGACCTGCCGGAATTATGAAAACGTCACCTTTTGACAATTTATCACTGTACCTTCTCACTTCTTCCTCTCCTTGCTCGTATTCCTCTTCTTGCTCATCTTGTTGTCGTTGTTGATCTCTTATACCCACTAGTTCATAATTTCCTTCTCCTTCGTCAACCACAACTATAAATATGGCCTTTGAGTTATAATGTGGCAACAACAAAGCTCCCTAAAATAAATTAAACCAAATTAGTAGCATTAGTATTATTGTGTAAGATGCTACGCATGTCAATAAGTACAATATATGTATGGTTATTTATGATGTGATATATAACATACCTCGTTAATTTCTGTGAACGTGAGAGAGATATTCAAATCTTGGAACTGTGGGTTTATATCTGGGGTGATCTCGTAGAAGTTGCCAAACTTGTTTGAATATATGGGTTTGTTGCTTCTCAAGTTGAATGGGCCAGATTCAGAAGGTTTGCCTTCACCTGATGAAGATTGAGCATGTTTTCTCAATTCTTGGATTTGTTTCTTTGACACTCTCACTATGACTCCCTCATCTTGGTGGCTCTGCTCTTGTCCACGCCTTTGTTTCTCATTTTCTTGCAACTCATCATCTCCTAAAAGAACCCTTTCTATCTCTTCGTAACGGGTCTGTATATGAAATCATAACAAACAAACACATGATCATTACTATATATACTTAATAAGTAACTAAGAAATTGATGCATATAAGATGTGATACATTGAAGGTGGCCTCTAAAGTGTTCTTGCTGAAGCCGCTGAAGTAGGATTGTTGGTCTTTAGTTGTTGATGGATAGAAATCCTATACATATATAGAGATAGAGAGAAATGAGAAAGATATTAAAAACTACATGGTGTTAGATATGAAATGGGTGTGAAAGTAAGTGAGTTGATATAGTAATAAACAATGATATGGTATGATAGGAGAAAGAACATTACATAAAGCTTTCCAGGGTTGTTGATGGGTATTGCGAGCTTAGCTACTCTAAGATTCTGGTTGTCATCAGGGTTAAGGATATAAGAAGTTGTGCCAGCTGGGAGTCTGAGAGCATCACCTTGCTCAAGGTTGTATACTTGTCTTTTATCAGGGTTCACTATCGTGATTGTGGCTCTACCTGCAATCACAAATAACTAATGCAATAAATCATTCATTCACATTAATTAAATGATGGAAATGAATACTAGTACTAGTAAGTAAGCTTTTAAATTTGGATCCACGGGTGCTATAGATGCCAACATGCCAACATGTTAAGGTTTCAGTAGCCTTCAAAACAACGACCTATATTTAAAAATTTATAATAATTACCATTGAGTACAACGAGGATGAAGTCAGCATCAGAGTGTTTAGGGAGAATGAGAGTGTTTGGTTTTGATTGGAACTCAATAATACGGTAATTTTGTAGATTCTCAAGTCTATTGGTTCTCTGGTTAAACCTCTCGAGCACACGGATTTGACCATTTCTATTTCTGTAATAAGTCTGGAATCTATTAGAGCTGAAGTGATAAGGATTCCTCTGTCGGCGTGAGTCTGAGCGAGAGTCTTGCTCTTGCTCTCTCTCTTCTCTATGCACCCTCCTCTCACGGTGTTGTCTCCTCTCATCACCACTCCCCCTCTGTGAGCCTGAGCTAGAGCCTTGCTCTTGCTCTCTTTCTTCCCTCTCTTCCCTTCTGCTTTGAGGTCGTTGTCTCCTTGGTTGCCACTCTTCCTCTTCTTCTTCTTCCTCCTGTCTCCTTTGGGGTCGGGGTTGTTGTTCTTGCTCCCTTTCCCTATGATGTTCTCTTCTTCGTTCATGCTCTTCCTCTTGGCTTTCTTCGCTCTGACTCCTACCACGTGAAGGCTCACCATCATGCTTCTCCTCTCTCCTATGCTCTCTTTCTTGCTCCTCCTGCTGGCGGGGACGTGGCTGTTGTCTTGGCTCATGCTCCTCTTCTTCTCTTTCCTTAGGCGGATTCTTGGTAAAATCTTTCTCTCCATAAGCAATACCAATTGACGCTGCTAGGAGGAATACTACTCCTAGTAGCAATATCAACATTGGAAGCCTCACTCTCATCTTAGCCATATTTGATAATATTAGATTGCTTTCAATGATGAAAATGGGGACTAAAATCACTCATATTTATAGATCATCTTGTTAAGAATTGGTGCCATGCATGGTGACGAGTGTTCATATTGACAAATTTGAGGTGTCATGTGCATGTCATTTATCTACACAGCACCTTTTGGATATACATGGACGCGGCAATCATGTATATTTGCTTGTTTCCACATGCATGAATCATTGTTTTTGTTTATTTTCAATTTCATGAACTTGGACTTTCTTTTGGAAAGGATACAATATATTGTCTCTTTCATTTCAGAATTCTCTTTTCCTCACTTACCATGGTCGTTTGGCTGTAAATTATTATGGTAGAAAGATACTAAAATGATTGTGAGTTTAAAACAATAATAATAACATTATAGGTTAGGCACACACAAATATTTTTCTCACGAGAGCAACAACAAACGAAATTGTTTTGGTTTGGTCAAGCATGCCTAGCAAATTAGATAAAAGTGTATATAAAGAAGCCTGTATAGAAGAAGAGGATTTTTAAAGAAGCTAGAAATTTAGAGTTTATTTGAATAAATGTTTGGTTATTTTGAAACCACGCACTTGGTTATTGACTTAATTGTTTATGTCGATTTAGCTTGTAATGACTAATGACTAACAGAAAACATTGAGCACCAAAATAATGATTTATATGAGTGGAAATCTTCTCCATTTTCTTTTTCTTTTGACGATCAACAAACTTCTATTAAAACTAAATTTTAAATTTTAAATTGACATACCCACATATATATATATATTTAGAGTTGAATTTTCAATTTGAATCATTTTCTTATTCTTCTCCGTGATCCACACACACATACATACATAGAGTTGAATTTTCAATTTGAACAATTAATTCACTACAATAAAATTGTTAAGTTATGAATATTAAAGAAGCTACTTTTACAAGAAGCTTAACTATATCAGCTTGTACTTTAAAAGGTTATTCTTAAAATTGTGGTAATGCCTTAGAAAAACCTCTAGCTAAATATCCACGGATAGGATTTTTTGTAGATTAGTATGAACTAAATCCATCTAGTTGGTCATATCAGAAGATGTAGTTGAAAGAAATCACTTTTTAATCAAGATTCCGTAAGAAAAAACAATTTTAATAAAAAGAAACTGGCTCGTTTTCTATTAGGCTTTTGTGTTTAATATTTTTATGCTTAGCATAATGGTTAGAAATAAAAATAATATTTTATAGTAAATGATGTGTTTATTTATATTAAAAATAAAAAATGATACGGTATACTTCGTGTCTTTGTGATCATTATTTTGTAGATTTTTTTAACTGAAATCTTATAAATATTTATTAACTAGACTTTTCGTCAGACTCCTCTCCATTAATAGATAGAGAAATACTATATAAAACAAGATAAAAAATAAAATAAAATAACAATTATATCATTCTCTTTACATTTGTAATGATATTTTTATCCGCAAAAGTAACAAAAAATAGTATTTCTCTTTTTAGAAATAGAGAGGATTTTCACTCTTTCATCACCATGAGTTTAACGGGCAAGCATGTGCTTATTATACATCTATAATTACTTATGAAAATAAAGTATATCCTCATATCAAGAGAGATAAGTTATCTCCTCTAACTACTAAAATCATGACATGTATTCTATTTTTATAGTTTTATAAAATTTTTGTAGAAAAATAATTAAATATTATGAACACCCAATTTTATTTGGCCCAGGAAAAGCCCAAAGTTTTTAAATAAATCAAATTATAAAAAAATTAAATTAAATAGATTAAAGTTCTTATATCTACCTGATTAGGTTAACCAAAAAATTAGATATAATTAATCTGATCAGATTAAGGTTCACACATCTATATGATTATATTAACCAAAGTTTAAAACTAAATTAACATAATTCCAAAAAAATGATTTTTCATAGAATAAAAATTAATAATAAAATAAAGTAATATGTTCTAGAAACCTACATCATTTTAAACAAAAAAAAAGAGTAAGAAAGTAATTTTTATTAATTATTTTCATTTTTTTGAAATTATATTATAAAATAAATAAAAGATACTTAAAACTATTTTTATTAATTTTATTATTTTAATTCGAATTTATAGAAATAAATAAATAATAATCAAATGGAATATTCTTGTGGATTGCTTATAATAAAAACTTGGTCGAATCTGATTTTTTGAGGTGAGATTGTAATCCATAAAAATAATGATGATTTAAAATTAATGATAAATTAGTTAGCTTAAATTTATGTTAAGTTAATGTTCATTTTTCCTATAAATAGCCTAGTCTAGGTTTAGAAAGAAAAAACCTTAAAAAGTTCCATCCAATCCAACAATTCCAAAAGTCCCAAAAAAAGCTCTAGAAAAAAACACAAAAAAGGAGCAGTGAAAACACTAAAGAAAAGTGTTGTGTAGTGTTGTGATCCAGTGAGGACAGATGCATATAATGCACTATGCTCCCTCTAATTCAAACCACTAGTCACAATCCACGTGGTTGTCTTCTTCCTTGTCGCGTTGACTGCCTGGGTCAACCAATGACATGAAAAAGCGTTAGATGGTGCATGTGTTCCTCAATGCACAAGAACGTTAGCCCTAATTGGAGCGTCGGATCACATGTGCGCAGGTGTACAACTAAAGAGTGCACCCTACTCCCTTGGGCCAACCATACGCGTCCACATGAACCACTTTTCAGCACCACAAACCTCTAGTGAACCAGAACCTTACACATGGCTCTCAATTTTATAGTTTCACATGTAGTAATTGTCCCAATCAGGTTTATTAATTATTTCTATTTCTATTCATTCCTATTATTTATACACTATTAACTCATAATAACTTAGTAAATAGAAATATAATTTTTTTATTAAATATAATTTCAATCATAAAAATAAAGATGTTAATAAAATATTTAGGGAAAAATAGTAATCACAAAAAAATTATTTAATATAGTTAATCATCAGCAAACTATTTTTGAATTCAAATTGAAATTTTTTCTAACCAAATAAGTGAATAACTATAACATTTTTATTGTAATTAAAATTATCATTTGTAAAAAAATTATTTTTGTACGAACACATATGCTTAAGAATATTAACTATAAATGCTTATGAAATAATTTTGAGAATTAATCAAAGATGTAGATAAGGTTGCCCTAAAGCCTCTTTCTTCTCAAATCATTTTCGAAAGGTTGCGCTAAGCCGCTTCTTTTCAACTGATTAAATCTCAAAATCGATTAAATTTTATTTTCTTAATTAAATAAATGACAAAAATTAATCAAATAAATTTTTTATCAATAAATAAACATGGAAAATAAACATTTTTGACTAAAACCTTAATTACAATACATCCAAACAAATAAATGTTTTTCTACTAAATAACTACATAAGCATTTTCCATTAATAGGGATACGTAGAATCAAGGTACATCTTGTCAGACATAACTAAAAAAATATAATATTTTTGCTCATTTAAATTAATTAATTAACCATATAGTTTAATAATAAAATTTAATAATAATAAAGCCATATGTTTGAGTGAAGAGTATCGCCTAAGGCGGACAGGTAGGGTGTTAATACCTTCCCTACCTTGTAAACTACTCCCGAACCTGAATATCAAAAATAAAAAAGCTCAAGGTAATTGGACTTAAAAGATTTTTCTACATTTTTAATTATAAAATGTAGTGGTCGCTCTAAATAAAGTCATGCAGCCGAAAATCAGGCGGCAACAAATATGATATATATCACGATTTTAATATTGAGATGATATAACTTATCTTCTGATACTAGAATATATTTTATTCTCATTACATATATAAAAAGAGTCACTCAAGTGAGAATAGTTCTTATATAAAAAGTATGAGAATAATAAATTTGTATCTTACAACTATACATGAATAATTATAATTAAAAGTTATTTATTGGTTACATGATCACTTAAAAAAATCATGTGCATGTTCTTTTAATCTCATCTGTTCAAAAAAAAATTAATGGTCCATATCAGAAATATTCTTATTTCTAACTATTACAGTTGTTCTCACTTCAGTTACTTCCTATATGCGAGTCACTGGAGTAAGAACATATCTCATATAAAATGGGAAGAACAATAAATTCGGGTCTTATAGCTGATAGAATAGGATAATAGTATATTTCATTTCCAATAATTAGCTAATTAGTTTCTTGTAATTATGTTGTGCATTTTTAGATAGTTGACTTTTGTGATATTGCTTTTGTATTTATATCAATTACCAATGAATGAGAAATCATGGATTCAAATTATTTTACATGGTATCAGAACCTTACTAATGATCCAATATTGCTTCCGCCTTTCTCCTTCCAATGTCGGCATCCTCCTTCATTCCTTCAGTCTTCCCGCCGGCCTTTCTCCCTTTTTCTCGCAGCACTGCTCCTAGCTGTGCTAGAGTTTGCCACCCCTCTATCTACCACAACCGCGCCACACCATGCAACACCACTCCTAGCCATGCCAGTGTTCGCCGCACCACTGTCTAACACAGCTGCGCTGCACCCATTGTGCCGTCTACAACCTCTATTCTGTGCGCACGCCCAACCAACCCTCCCTGCCGCCGCTACAGAACCTGCAAGCACACCCTTGTACTCTGTGTCTTCTCTTGCATCATGTCTTCCACAAGCACCACCTCTGGTCCGTCTTCCACTTCGGAAAAATCTGATTTTCATCCTGCACTTGATGTTACCAACATCAAGAATAGCATCCCCTTCAAGCTAGAGATGGAGAAGGACCACTACAATATGTGGGCTGAGCTTTTTGAGATTCACGCACGTGCCACCCGGGTTCTTCACCACATCATTCTTCAAACCGGAAAAGAACATCCTACTCCAACCGATCCTGGTCATGAAATTTGGACAACCCTTGATTCGATGGTTCTTCAATGGATCTATTCCACTATTTCCCTTGACATTCTCCAAACAATTATGGAGAAAAGGTCAACTGCTATGGCTGCTTGGAACCGTATAACTGATATTTTTTAGGACAATCAGAATTCCCGTGTTGTTGCTCTTGAGCATGACTTCTCATCCACACGCATGGAGGATTTCCCTAATGCATCTGCCTATTGTCAGCGTCTCAAACAACTTTCTGATCATTTGAAGAATATTAGTACCCCGGTCAGCATTCATCGCTTGGTCCTTCAGCTTGTCTCCAGTCTATGTCGGTCGCTGACTTCAAGACGGGGATCCCTCTTCTACGATGTGATACTGTTGGTGACCTCTATCCAGTCACCCGTCCTACTCATTTTGCTAGTCTTGCTCCTGGTGTCTGACATAGTCGTCTTGGCCATCCTAGTTCTTCTGCTTTACAATTTCTTCATAGGAATAAGTTCATTGCATGTGAACATTTAAATTCAACAACACTTTGTGATTCTTGTATTTTTGGCAAACAAGTTAAATTGCCTTTTGATTCATCCATGAATGCTACTTTGATGTCGTTTGATATTTTACATAGTGATATTTGGACATAACATGTTTTAAGTTCTTCTGGTCATCATTATTATGTCTTATTTTTGGATGATTACTCAGATTTCCTATGGACTTTTCCTTTAGGTAACAAATCTCAAGTTTTCGAAATGTTCACCTTTCTCGCTAATCAAATTCAAACACAATTTGTGCAAAAAGTTAAATGTTTACAATGCGACAACGACCGTGAATATGATAATGCGCTATTTCGTCAATATTGTGCTGATAATGGTCTTATTTTTCTTTCTCTTGCCTTCACACATCTTCTCAAAATGGCAAAGCGGAACGCAAAATACGCACTATTAACAACATGATCCGTACTCTTCTAGCACATTCCTCTGTTCCTCCCTCATTTTGGCATCATGCTCTTCAAATGGCCACTTATCTCCTCAATATCCATCCCCGAAAAGCCTTGTCAAATCAATCTCCTACTCAACTCCTATATCATCTAGATCCTACCTACACACTCCTTCGTGTTTTCGATTGTCTTTGTTATCCTTCCAATAGCATCAACAAACTTCAATCACGCTCAACTTCGTGTGTCTTCTTAGGGTATCCACAAAATCACTGAGGTTATAAATGGTTTGATTTGTCGCATAGAAAGGTCATCATTGCCCGACATGTCATTTTTTATGAGACCCACTTTCCCTTCAAACACATGACATCACCACCCACCTCTGCCTATGATTGTTTCACTGATGACATACATCCCTCCATTATTCCTCAGTGGACCACTTCTCCACCTGACTCACGACCCACGCCACCAGCAAGCCTCCCTCCTCCCTCGAATCATCCTTGTAAGAATGAGATTGCAACTAAGAGGGGGTGAATTAGTTGACTTAAAATTATGGTTACTTTTTCTGCAAAAAGTAAGAGTTAACATGCAGCGGATAATATCGCAGAAAATAAACAAGAAAAAATCAAAGAGGTAAGGGAGAAGAGAGTACACAAGAATTTTATATTGGTTCACCTTCTTGTCCACTGAAGGCTACATCCAGTACTCTTGCAGCACAAGAGATTTTCCACTAAATATTATGAGTTGTAATCACAATATCTCACCATGAGATATTTATGTACCTTACACACTCACTAATACTTATACCTTTGGAAAACACATTTCCAAGTAACTTTATCTCCTTTCTATCCACGCCCTGTGAAAGAAAGTTATTACAGTGAATGAAGAATTTGAATGATGACTTTGGATTGCCTTTACAAGTATAAAATATAATAACACTTACAATCCAATCAACTCTTTTGTATACTCAGTAATAATGCTCAATAGATCTGTAAAACTTTGAAACAATTTCTTCAAGTAACTCAGAAAAATTCTCTTTTGAAAGTTTAAGAACTTAGTACAAAAGTGCAGAAAAATAGTGATAAGAGCTTTTGGAAATTTTATAAGAGTTGTGTATATGTTGTGTGTTTGTGTTGTGAGAGTTAGAGTCTTTATATAGACTTTCCAAACACCCATGGTGCCTTTCTGAAAGTGTAGGAGTTGTTTGAAGTGAAGAGATTTCGTTTGAAGTGAAAACATTTCATTTTGAATTCTGAAATCTCATGCAATAGTCTTCAGTAATCGATTACTGATAGTGAGTAATCGATTATCCAAACTCTCTGTTTACTGTTCTTTTAAAAAACGAATTAGAGTAATTGATTACACTATTTGGGTAATCGGTTACTCAACTTTTATAAAACTAGTAATCTGTTACTTAATCTAATTTTAGGATAGAAGTACTATAGAGACTTAATCTAATTTTCTTGAAGCTTTAATCTTCTTTGTCTTCATAAGTATTCTTCCTTTTCATCTTTTTGGTAATTTTGGTGTCTTCATCAAAACCTTACCAAGGTCAAGAACAAAGATTTTCTTCACAATCCTAATACCTCTCTGCCACCTACACCACCAGCCCAGCATGCTCCTCCTACTCGGACCATGGCCACCCGTAGCATGACATGTATTTCCAAACCCAAAAAGTTTTTTAACCTTTCAGTTACCATTGATAATTCGCCCATTTCTCCCCTTCCCAAAAACCCTAAACTTGCCTTGTCGGACCCAAATTGGAAATCCGCAATGTAGTCTCAAATTATCTTACAATAGCCATATATGTATGATTAAAAGTTAGTTATTGGTTATATAATCAGTTAATAAATTAAAATACATATATATTTTAATCTTAACTATTCAAATTAGATCTAATGATTCATATTCTCACTTAAGTTACTCTATTTATATATATAGCTCTTCTCTGGTCCCTTGCAAATATGTGAACATTGTAAATTGAAATCAGGCATGAGATTATTAGAAATATCCAAAAAAAAATATCATTGGTAAATTGGGAAAACCTGAAACTATATTTGATATATGTGCTAATGTGCATTATTATTAATGTAAAAATTTATAAACTGTTGCGATATTATTTATTGTTCATTTGGATTATAGTTTCTTTTCACAATAATATAAATATGAATGATAATATATTGTCAGTATATAAAATTCATATATTATCAGTGTATACATTTTTTTCTTGCCACACATTAGTTTCATACTTATACCATAGATAAAGTAAATATTGTGTAGAAAATGTTGGGCCAAAAATTACATAAATCCGGTGTGATGAGAAAAAAAAATTGTATTTATGGGATCCACAATTGCACTAATATTAACAACTTATTCAATAATTTAGTTATAAAGGTTACAAACTTATATGACACAGATCCATAAAAGAAAAACATTTGTAAGTCACTTAAGTCACACCCTCCAAAATTTCAATGCTCATATATCAATGTGAATCAGTTGTCTCACTTTTTATGTCTTATTAAATCTCAATCTAATAGAAAATTGACACATACTTAAAAAACATAAAATAACATTTTTATGTTATTTGGTAGGATGTGATTGACTTGAGACATAAGGACATGAGGTTTTGAGAACAGAAAATCCTGGTTCCTCATGAATAAGGATCATTTGTCCCAAGTTAATGTCCCCAACTCTATTCCACCCAATAGTATAGTGTCACATATGCCATTAAAAAATATTCATTATTATGTGTCATTTCACTCCCATTAAAAAATTAAGTTACGCTATATTATTGGGTGGGATAAGATTGAAGTCACCAACTTTGATATATGTAATCTTCATCCTCAAATAATAAGTATAAAGATTTGATTTTCTAAAATATGTCTCAAACTAATGAAAATATACTATTGTTATATCTAGATGTTTACAAGACAAAACCCTCACACTCTACCTCTTCACTCAATCTCTAATGGGTCCTTTAAATGTTGAATTTTTTAGGGGGCAAAATGCAAAAAGGAAAGTTATTTCACAATTGTATGGTATAATACTATAAAAACAAGAGAAAAATATGTATAAATTGATAGGGTATGTGTTTTATACACTGTTAGAGCATCATTCACCATTGATATTTAATTATTGTTGACTTTTCAAAAAAAATTATTCTAAATGCATGGTAGATGATGGAGCACATGTGTATAAATCTGTACATTATATAAATTTTATACTCTAAAAACAAAGGAAAAAATAACACACTAAAATATTTTTATCTTTTTATATATAATATAATAATACTTTTATCACTAAAAAGATAAAAAGATATTTTTAACCCAGACTGTGAATTGGCTGAAAATAAAATGAGGAAAAATCATAGAAATGAGCAGAGATACTCGATATTACTGCATAATGTAGACAAAATCATAGAAACAAAAGATCCACACTCCATATACGTATATGTCCCATACAAAATTAGGTTTCGAAACCATGGAAGCTCGCAAACATTTGTAAGTTCTATATCCACATAAACTTGCTGATAACTAATGTAAAATTTGAAAAGAAAGCTACTGGGTTGGTGATAGTGCATGATTATGATGAGGATCAGGTCCTCCTGGTGCGAGTCTATCAGTATTTTGAGGTACTAAAGCATCTCTATTATGTGTATGTATTGATAGGTCAAACCCAAATTTGTGAAAAATTTGTTTGCTATCTACATTTTTGTGATTGAATTGATGGCCATGGAGAGTGTTACGTGCATGCAAGCTTAAGAAGAAGTTGGACAGAATAAATAGTAAGAAAAGTATTGACATTCGAGCTAGTGTTGTACTTGCCATGACGTGAAGTAATATTCTTAGCTAGAATTGATTGAACAAGGAACGATAAAGTGGGAGATACACTAAGCTTGAAGTTGGTGAGTAGAGTAAGGAGTAGTTTGGAAGGTGACTATATGAGTCATTTATATACGGACTATGATCAGAAATAAGAACACTTTAGACTTCTAAAAGTTGAAATTGACATATATTAGAAATGTATAGGAATAAATGAATATGTATTTATTGATTAAATGAAATAGTGAAATAAAAGAGTGATGAGGAATCCAAAAGTAAAAAGGCATAAACTAACTAAATTAATTTAACCATTTTGAAATTAAACTAACTCCTAGTAATGAGTTTTTTCTCACTCAAAATACCAAGATATATTTCAGTAATACCTATATTTTATGAAAAACAATTGAAGGTAGATTGTTTTGACATAAATTATCTATCTCAAATTGTGTTTTACTCTCTGTCTCAAACTAATTAGAGTATTACTTTTTATTACGTTTTGTTTTTAAACATCTTTTATTCACCTGTCAATATATAATTCACTTAAGACACAGAATGAGACACCATTGAGAACATGTGATTTCCTTTCAGATTGTTTAAGAACACAGGTCATCTCTCCCAAAGTTTGTCCTCATTTCCTGTCTTAACCAATTAAAAAGTAATATATAAATAAAAATAAATTTACTAAAAATGAAAAAAAAATTTATATTATTTAGTGTAATGTTATTTACTAGAGAGAGATGATATTGACTCTTTGGAACAAAGAATCCTAGCTCTATTGTTTAATATTACTTTCTTATGTTTTAAATCCTCAACTTCAACACCGAATGCGCCGGCTATACTGTAGGTGGGATGAATCTCACAAAAAAATCATCTTACACTGCATTGTGGTACCAAATTAGAGTGATAGGATCTTATCATATTGTCTTTTTTATAAGTCTTATCATATCGGATTACATCACATCAAGTTCAAAACAATATTTTTAAAATAAAAAAATCCACACTACAACTGTGCTATACGCAATGTAATGTCCACCATGGCCACCAGAGTCATGACTTTGCAACAGTGCCATGTTTATTTCAACTAATGTTTTTTATATTTTTTTTTAGAATTGAGTTTTGGAGGAGAAAGAAAAAAAAGAATGAAGACTTCAAAGTTATAAAATAACTTTTGAGATAATTCACTTTTCTTTCTATTCATTCCTTTCCAAAAACTTACATAGCAAATCAATCTTTAATATTATATGTTTGTTTTGGGTTTTCTGATTTAGAAATTAAACTTATCATGATATATTTATGATTGCTTTGCCTTCCCCTTTTTAAGTCACTTTCACTAAAATAATTAGTGGATCTTTTAGTCATGCCTAGATATTCAGCAAATGATTTCTATATCATCAGAATATTCGAAATACACAAATAGTATTCAATTTTTGGTGCTGGTAATCCTGTCTCTAACCCCATTCTAGTTCATATAAAAAAAAAGTAGTATTGTTTTTAAAAAATTTCTATTTATTTATGTGTTAATTTTTAATTAGTAACGGTAATTGGGACGGAGATGAATATCACCTATCCTAAATAGTGTCTCATTTCATGTCTTAAGTCAATCAAAATATCTCATTTTATTACTTTTTGATTTTAAAAATTTTATTTTATCCACATGTTGATATATGATTGACTTGAAACATGGAATGTAATACTATTGAAGATAGGTCAGATTAGTACAACCTTTAAGACAAGTAATTTGAGATCAGCACATAGCACGGGAATGGGGATGCTTGAGAGATCCTAAATTGACGTGGATTGAAAATTCATGTGTAGAACAAGTTATTATATTAACGTCCAATTTGTATCCCTCAATTGCCTTTTTTGTTCTAGGGTAATAAAAATATAAACGTAAATAAATGTATTAGTTGGCGAAATCAAGATATACACTTTTTTTTATAGACATTAGAATGGGTCAAGATCCTCTCACCCTGAGAGAAAGATACATAAAAAACAATGGAAAAACAATATAATATGATATGTTTGTCCTTTAAATGTAATGTGATGTTTATTACCCATAAGTGTGAAAGGAAAATCAAAAAAATTCTCAGGTAGCGGAAACGATTTTTTTCCATTCCGATTTATACATTTGGCGCAAACAACCTCTCCAGTTTGTTGTGTTCCTTTTTGTTGTTGTCAAATATCCATATTTGAAGGTCAATAATTTTTTAACCAAAATTAAATTTCATATTTCATATTATAGAAATTATTGAATAGCTTATATGCTTTTCATTTACTAAGGAAAGATGCTTTGAACTATCATCTTTCCTCCACTTGAGAACTGGTAAAGGGAAAAAAAACAATCGAGATATCCAAGTCGACTCCATAAAAAATGGATAACTTAAACATAGTTATCTTATCATTTAGAGGAGGGGAATAAAGGAGATGTAAAAAGTTTAGTAGACATGTGTAATTTCTCAAATAAATCTGTGTAACAATAGCACATACGGACATAAAATAAAGGATGTGGTTGTAAAATGGAATGGGTACATTAGAAATCACATCCACGTAGATCAACGTCTTATTTATATTCATTTTTTCCATTTTATTAATTTTTTCCTGGATGTAACTTTCAAAGCAACTTTGTCTTAGGGGTCAATGTCGGAATGGTCAATATTAAACTCACGTCTCGAGTAATGAAAGTAGGATTTACTTTATACACACTCGATTTAAAGGACTGAAGTAATTAATTGGCATTTCCATGATCCCATGTAATTAACCGAGCTACCAATGCTATGCTTCATGTGGAGAATTTTATATGCATAGAACTGTTAAGATAAAGTAATGACCATATATTAATATCAAAAGTATGTAGCTCTCGTGTAAAGTTTTTAGTGGACAATGCACCAATTATAGGCCATTTGATGATTTTCCTTCCCTATGATCTTTACCACATAATTGGAAGGAAAAGGAACAAAGATTCTATCTATTAATAGAGAGACAAATGATTATTTTTCTTCATATTTTCAATAGAAAAATTATGAATTCATAATAAATAAAATGATAAAAGTATCATTACATATTATCTTTTATATTTTATTTTATGGTATTTATCTCTCTATTAATGGAGAGCATCCTTATTCAAAGAAAAGGTGATAGGAATTGAAGGTCCACTAACAATACTATAAATTTATCTGAAACACCAATTGATCAATTCGAATGGTCAATTAATCATTTTTGTGATAGTTACTGTTCCAGAATGATTATTAATCATTTACTTTCAATGAATTTTCCAATGTTTACTTGATACATATCAAGGATATCCAAGGTAGTACTATGTCAGATATTATAATAAATAGTGGTCATTCAACAACACAATTTTGAGTGACCCTGTTGAAAATGAGGCGGAAGAACATCAACAGCGCATAATAAAGTATGCGCTATCTATTTGTGTAACTTCAATAACGCATTTTTGACAATACGTTGTTGAACATCAGTAACGTTAATGCTGTCTTGAATGATTTATTTTTAACAACGCATATTTAAGGAAGCGTTGTTGAAGATGACATAGTAACCGCGCTTGCTTAATTATGCATTGTTGATGTTTTACGACTTTTAAGCATCCGAGAAATTAACGGTGAGGTAGTAATGCGTCTCTTCATTTGTTGAAATATTAATGGTTGAGTGGTTACGGGTTTCTTGGTTGTTGAAATATTAATGGTTGAGTGGTTATACGTCTCTTCGTTTGTTGAAATATTAATGGTTGCTTATCTATAAATATTGTGGTTCACTCAATGTTCTAATTCACCAATAAGCTAAGAGCCTAAAAATATGTGTTTCTATAAGAGCATGTTCATGAAGACAGGAGGAAGAAAACACAAAGTAGTAAAAAAAGAGCAATACTCTAAAGAGTGAAAAAGAGAAAAAGATAAAAGACACTCAGATTTGTATAGAGGAGTCGATGAAAAAAATTGTGTTTCTGTTTCAGAATCATGTCAATGAGGTTTTAACAAATTTTGATTTTGCAAAATGACCCAGATTTTAGAAGGAATGTGGATCTCATAGAAGATTTGCATGAGATAAAAATTTGCAATTGAAAGTAAATAAAAGGAAAATGGGAATGAATTATTTAGTGCAGTGAGCTTTTTCAATTTTTATTGATCTCTTTCAATTATTTTCCTTCATCATCTGCAACAATCCTAACGTTCATTGATTTCTTTCATTTGATTTTCATGGGAAAAAGACCCAGATTTTAAAACGAAATCAATGAACTGTTGTACAAGATTTGTGTAGATGAGTAGAGGAAAAAATTATGGAGAAAATTATTTTCCCTTCTACCAAATCATTTAGTTCATTATATTCGCATGT
>NW_017722987.1:0-4084 GCF_001865875.1 Lupinus angustifolius
TATAATGTATTTTGTCTCTCTAAATGAATAATAAAACAATTATTTTGGATGTTAATTTCTGTTTTTTGTTAATTATTTGGATGGTTATTCTCTTTAATATTTTTGCATTGTTCCTTATTGATAAACACAATAAACAAATTATCAATGCTTTATAAATACAAAAACAAATTAACAAAATGTAATGTTTAATATTTTATCCAGTTTCGTATTAATAAACACAATTATATAGTAATAATCTACTTCATGACAACTTCATGTTAATTTAAGTAAATTCTTGTTGTATAAATATTTTCCAGTTATGTAAAATGTTAATTTAACAACGCATAACTACGAATACGCTGTTAATTTGGAAAATGAGTTTAGTTTAACAGCGCATAATTACGATTGTGCTGTCAATTAGATTCCATTCAACAACGCATAATTCAACAACGCATAATTCAAATAGTGCTATCAATTAGATTCTATTCAACAGAGTTACATTTTGGTAGCGTTGCTGATGTGTTAATGAAAATAAGTAGTAAATAATTGGATACGCAACAACAGCGCAATCCTTAATATGCACTGTTGAAGATGTTGATACAACAGCGTTACGTTAAATATGCGTTGTGGAAGAGGTCGTGTTCATAAAATGAGTAGTTTAAAGTTGGATACACAACAACAGTGCAATCGTTAATATGTGTTGTTCAAGATGTCAATACAACAACGCTACCGTTAATATGCGTTGTTGAAGAGGTCAATGCAATAACACTATTATTAATATGTGTTGTTAAATGGTTACTACAATATAAATATTTAAAACATGAATCGTTTCATCTACGCTCTCAAACTTACTCGAAAATAAATCATCACACTCTCATAAACCCTCATACTCTCATAAACTGAAAAAACTTCATCAATGGCTTTCCAAAGTGGCGATCATGTATCTTACGATGGTGACGAAGCTACACCGACTTCACAAGACCAGCAAATTGTTTCTTAAAATCTCTCATATTCTATAATAATAAATAAACAAAGGGAATGAAGTATCTCCTGGTATAAGGAGATAAGTTATCTCCTCCTGCCAGTGAAATCATGACATCTGTCATGTTTCATTATTTTCTATAAAAATATTTTAAAAAATAAACAAAATAGCCCACATGCCACATTTTTACTGGCTAGAGGAGATAAATTATCTCCTGATATGAGGAGATACATTTTTCTCATAAACAAATTATTTTCCCATGTCAACTTAATTTTTAAGCATCTTTAATTAATATATGGCTAAGGACACACATTACAAAAAACATTAATTTTATATTGTCAATACTACTTCCAATTAATTCTCTATGATTCTAACCATTAGTAAAAGTAATCTGTAAAGAATTCATTTAAAAAGGGTAACGAGATCAAAACCTTAACGATGTCAAAAGGGGAATGGACCACCCCACGAGAAGTAGTAATTCATATCAACACGTGTTTTTACTTTTCCCTCGCATTGTACTAGGTTTAGGGCTTGGATTTTCAACACAATCTAGAGTTGAAGGATTTTTCCTACCTTTTCCAAAAAGTTCCTTATATTGTTGTTCCACATATTGGGGATGAGGCAAGTACTAAATTTTGGAAAGATAACTGGATAGGGATCCGTAAAGTTATGACTACATATAAGAGATTCTTCAATTCAAGTTTGTGTGGGAGACTCTTATAAGTGATGTTGGGAGATGCTGAGAAGGGAAATGAGAGTGAACCATAGTATGGAGAACACAACCTTTCGTATGGGAACATGATAACATCAATAACCTTATGCAAATCTCCAAATTTGTGATATTCTGATAGACACACCAAATTCGTGGGAGTGGTCCCATAATAAATCTAACATCTATTATGTCAAATTTACTTATAAGCTTCTAACAAAGTAGGCACATCAAGTGATCCTATTCATATGCCTACCAGTATCCTTTGGGAAAGCAAGGCATCGTCAAAGTTCACAACACTTGCATGTAGACTTTTCTAGGATATACATCCAACTATGGACGTCCTTGATATATAGGGAATCATTCCATCCCAAAGAGAAGGATTATCATATCAACTTTGTAATTCACAACAAAATCTTCCAAACATCTATCTTTTATACTTGTAGGATGGCTCACTCCATCTAGTATTGCACTTCCTTTAGAATAAGCAACTCACTTTGCTTCTTATATGGGTATGCCAATTCAGCGTAAGTGTCAGAAATTATGGAGAATCATATGGTTAGCAATAATATGGTCTATATGGGCTAGCAAAAAATGATGTTATTTTCAACTCAACTCAGACGATGCACACCGGATTGGCTAGCAAGAAGTGATTTTTAAGCATGATGTTAGTACTTAATTTCTATCATGCACGAAAATGTTTTGTTAATAGAAATAAATTAGTTCGATTATCCCTACATGCATGTTTCGAAAGTTATAGGTCTTTGGCTTTAGTTCAAGACATATTTGATAAAAGAAGGGAAAAAATAATGAACCTTCCCATCAAAGGCCTGCCCTACAAAAGTTAGGAATTGAATTTCGTACCAACTAACATTATTGTGTGGAATAGCAGCCAAATTAATTTAAGTAATGAAAGATAACACTATGACCTTCCTTCTGAGATGCTTGATTATCCCCTCCAAGGCTTAAGGGTCATTATCTCTCAAAGATGTTGGTTACTCTATAATGAATGTTTAGCTCCATGCTAGACCGGCAAATAGATGCATAAATCTTCCTACGTGTTGCAAACAAGTATAAAAGTAAGAGGTTATCGTATCTATAAAGACTTGCTAACTTAGCTTTTCAAAATTAAAGTACTATTCTAAGCTTAGTTTGCCAAAAGGGTTTTCACTTGATTGATTTGGACGAAAAGTTTTGATAATAAAAGTGTTGAAATTCTAATGTGGGATTGACTCACATATATTTCAGTAAATTAGGTAACAATTAAGCAAATAAAACAACTATGATTATGCACAATATTGGACCTCAATTACACTAAGAGCTAATACTTTAGTCTACTTAGTAACTCATGAAATAAAGTCATAACCTTAAACATGAGATCAAAATTATGATTCACACACACCTCTATTTCTAGCAATCTATGCATATGAATTAAGTAAATGCACACCTCAATAGTGTTAGCTGCCAATATCTTGGTCTATGCTAACATTTTACCAAAATATATATATGTTTAGCAACTAAGATGAAAAAATTACACAATATGAACCATCAAGCATTTCACTATGTCTAGCAACACATGCCATCAAGTTTGAGAATTTTTCAATGTAAATACCAATCTATGTCTAGCAAACATATGAACATAAAAAATCATCGTGATAATTAAACATGCAACTACGTCTATTTTTATCCATAAAGGAATAATTACATGCTTTGAACTGTCGAACTAGAATTTATTCATAAAATTCTTTTTCTAAGACGAACTAGGCATTTAGTTAAACACATAGCAAACATTAAACATAGCAAAAGCAATTCCTAAAAATCAAGTAAATTTATTCCTAAATCGAATTCCAAAATATATCAATGCGTAGGAAAAAACAAATTCATCTAAGAAGTAATCTAGCTAAGCATTTGCATACTTAGTTCAATTCAAGAGAAATTTGGAACTTGTAGTTCATAGAGGAGTGTCAGCTTGTTGCTAAGTGCCATTTTTGTGAATGAAATTTATATGATTTTGGAGCACTTAGTATGTAGTCATGATGCATATTATGTACAACTTCCAAGAACTTAGCTTAATTTTGTCTTATTTAGGAATTACATGTGTTTATGTTCATTGCAAAATAAGAAACATGAAAAAAAAGGAGAAAAAGGAGAAGTTTGAGGTTGTTGAACACTGCACCCCTCACCTAAGCGAGGGGACTGTCACTCAAGCGATAAGTCAAGGAAAAATGCTCAACCTCCTACCTGTCCCTCACCCAAGCAAGGGTCTTTTGCTCAAGCGAGAAGTGAAGAAAAAAATAACATGATGCCCTGCCTTGCCCTCGCCCAAGCGAGGTGTTCATGTTGAAAGTAGTTATTTCTCTCGCTCAAGCGAGAGACCATAAGTTTGGAACAGATATAGGTGGTTACGAAAAGCA
>NW_017722988.1:0-1688 GCF_001865875.1 Lupinus angustifolius
TGCAGAGAAAGTAAAGAAGGTGAAGCTCCAAACTTTGAGGAGGGAATACGAATTAATACAAATGAGAGATGGTGACACAATTGGATAATACTTCACCAAAATCAGATCACTCACAAATCTGATGAAGGGATGTGGTGAAGTAATGAGGGATCAATTGGTAGTTGAAAAGGTCTTGAGGACCTTAAACTCCAAATTTGATCATGTGGTTGTTGCCATAGAGGAGTCTAAGGATCTTGAGGTGTTCAAGATTGAAGAATTGCAAAGCACTTTAGAAGCACATGAACAAAGGATCAAAGAAAGAAGCACAGAGAGAAACTCCGATCAAGCTCTCCAAGCTCAAACAACCAGAAAACCATTCAGTCAAGGAAATTTCACTAAGAGATTCAAGAACAAATGGAAACCTGAAAAAGGAAGGAGCTATGAAGGAACAAGGCAGGATTCAAACTCATTCTCTGGAAATAGAAGTAGTGGACAAGACCAGATGTCAAATAGAAATAAGAAGAAGTTTGATAAGAAGAAAATTCAATGCTTTAATTGCAAGAATTTTGGTCACTTTGCATCTGAGTGCAGGTTCAAGGTTGCTCATGGTAATGGTCCAGAAATTGAAGCCAGGTTGGCTCAAGAGGAGGAATCTGAGGAGGAACAGGTCCTACTGATGGTCACATCAGAACAAGAAGTCAAGGATGATTGCTGGTATCTTGACATAGGGTGCTCAAATCACATGTCAGGCAACAAGGAGTGATTTGAAAGACTTGATGAAAATGCCAAGAGCAGAGTGAAGTTTGCTTATCATAGCTTCATCAATGCTGAGGGAGTTGGTGATATCTCCATCAGAAGAAAGGATGGGAAGAGTGCAAGCATCAAAAATGTCCTATATGTGCCCAAGATGAAGAGGAACCTTCTTAGTCTTGGGCAACTACTTGAAAAAGGATATGAAATGACCATGGCAGATAAGATGCTCAATGTATATGATTGTGACAAGAATCTCATCTTGAGGGTTCCACTGTCCAAAAACAGAACTTTCAAGATTGGGATTCAAGTCAACAATCACAAGTGCCTATTATCTAAGACAACTCAAGATAATTGGACTTGGCATCAGAGGTATGGCCATTTGAATTTCAAGAGCCTTGAGCTTCTGAGCAGGAAAGGAATTGTCACTGGATTACCATCAATTAGTAGTCCAAGCACACTGTGTGATGATTGTCTATCAAGCAACCAAAGCATGAGGAGTTTTGTGTCTCACATACCAACCAGATCAACAAAGCCACTTGAGTTGATCTACTCAGATGTTTGTGGTCCCTTTGAAGAACACTCAGTAGGAAACAACAGGTATTTTGTGACATTCACTGATGATTTTACAAGGAAGACTTGGGTTTATCTAATCAAAAGAAAGGGTGATGTGTTCTCAGTCTTTGTGAATTTTAAAGCTCAAGTGGAAAGACAAAGTGGATAGAAATTGATGACACTAAGATCTGATGGAGGAGGAGAATACTTGTCAAATGAGATGAAAGAATTTTGTGCCAAAGAAGGGTTGATTCATGAAGTAATTGCTCCTTACACCCCAAAGCATAATGGTACTGCAGAAAGAAAGAACAGAACCATTCTCAACATGACTAGGAGCATGCTTAGAACAAAGTCTATGCCAAAAAGATTTTGGGGAGAAGCTGTCTCTACAGTAGTGTATATCA
>NW_017722989.1:0-16806 GCF_001865875.1 Lupinus angustifolius
TGATGAAGGCCAAGCAGATATGGAACAATTGCAGAATCATCAACCAATTGTTGCTGAGGAAACTCAAAATCAAACAAGACCACACAGAGCTAGACAACCACCATCAAGATTAAGTGACTATGAGATCTTTCCAGACTCAGAAATCACTACTAAAGGAGAGTTAGTTCACATGGCACTATTGGCTGAAATGGAACCAGTAAACACAGAAGAAGCTTTCAGGCAGAATCATTGGCTTGAGGCTATGCAAGAGGAACTCACTTCCATTGAGAAAAAAAGAACTTGGGAGCTTACTCAATTACCAAGAGGAAAGAAGGCCATTGGTGTAAGGTGGGTTTATAAGGTAAAAATAAATCCAAAGGGAGAGGTGATCAAGTACAAAGCTAGACTTGTTGTAAAGGGATTCTTTCAAAGACAAGGCCTAGACTATGATGAGGTTTTTGCTCCTGTTGCAAGAATGGAAACCATTAGGTTGGTGGTGTCACTAGCAAGCTATAAAGGGTGGTGCATACAGCAGATGGATGTAAAATCAGCATTTCTGAATGGGCCATTAGAAGAAGAAGTGTATGTTTCTCAACCTCCTGGTTTTGAAGTAGCAGGGAGTGAAGGATAGGTGTACAAATTGCATAAGGCCTTGTATGGTCTTAAGCAAGCACCAAGAGCCTGGAATAAAAGGATTGATGGCTTCCTATTAAGGCTTGGATTCATCAAATGCATAGCTGAATATGGTGTCTACTAGAGAGGTGCAGAATTGAGTCAAATGGTAATTGTTTGCCTATATGTTGATGATCTCCTAGTAACAGGCAGTGATGTAGGTGAGATCAACTCCTTCAAGCAGGCTATGAAGAGTGAATTTGATATGAGTGATCTAGGAAACCTATCCTACTTCCTAGGGATAGAATTCACTAGAATCAAGGAAGGCATAATCATACATCAGAAAAAGTACATTGCTGATGTTTTGAAAAGATTCAACATGTTCCACTGCAAATCTGTGTCAACACCTGTTGAAGCAGGAAAACTGGTGCATCAAGATGACTCATTGGTTGACAAAACCATGTATAGACAAATGGTTGGGTGCCTAAGGTATATCTGCAACACAAGGCCTGACATTGTGTATGATGTTGGCTTAATTAGCAGGTTCATGGAGGCACCACCCAGAGAGCACCTCCTAGCTCCAAAAGACTGTTTAGATACATCAAAGGCACTATAGATTTTGGTCTGCTACTACCAAATCATCTCAGCAATCCAAGCTATGATGTAATTGGCTTTAGTGATGCAGATTGGTGTGGAGACAAGCTTGACAGGAAAAGCACAACAGGGTATCTGNGTAGTAAACACATTGAGACACGATTTCACTTCCTACGAGATCAAGTAAGCAAGGGAAAGCTAAGAATGGTGTTCTGCAGAAGTGGAGAACAACTTGCAGATATTTTTACCAAGCCATTGAAGAATGAGAGATTTGAGAAGTTAAGGTTGAAGATTGGTGTTGTAAGATTGAATGATTAAACTGAATTAAGTAGGAGTGTTGTAACAAGTTTGTTTTGTGTAATTCAGTTTAGTTAGGTAATATAGTTAGTAGGAACTTTCTAAATTCAGAAAGTTCAGTTAGTTAGAGTGTGCTATAAAAGGAAAGTATGGTTTGTAATTGATGCTATGCTTTATGCAATAAAGATTACCATAGTTCATTCACCTCTAATCTCCTCTATTCTATATTCATCATCTTCTCCTCTACATACTAGATTTTCTTCTCTAAATTCTCCTCTGCAACTTATCTTCTTCTCATTCTGTTTTCCTTCAATTCTTTCTTCTGGTTTATAAGCAAAACAACAAAGATGATATTCCTCAACTAAATCCTGAAACTCCTAAAGAAATCTTTTGTTTTGTCTTTGAAGAAACAAGAGAAAAATATTTTGTAATTTGACATATTACCAATCAAAATCAATGCTTATATGTTAATATTAGGATAATTATTATCTCATATGAGTCAATTTGTACTCACTGATTAAGTTCGTACCAGTTTATAGAAGGCATATAAATTATCAAAATTAAACCGCTTAGCTTATTTTATTACCATTAACTAAATAGACAATTTAATTATATTGATATATTATATCCAAATATGTTATAAATTATAAATTTCTCACAAACCACATCACACATTAAGTATATCATTGAAGGTGATTCTGGGAGACTACTATAAAGATTAAAGAGAATGTTGTGAGAGGTAGAGAAGTATAACGTGTTCTTATAGATTTTGCTTAGGTTATCTTTTATGCATAAGAGTTCAAAATTTTCGGGACATCCACATTTTTAGTAAAAGTTATTATTAAAACTGTTTTTTCATTCATTTAATATTTATGGATCCAAATTGTACTTTTAAATATTAGTTTTACATTCAGTTAATATTCATGAATTTACTTTATCAAAATTAATATGTCGATCGGCACTTCATGTATATCGACCTAGATTTTTTTTGTTGATATATAGTGTATTATCTTTTTGTTATAATTCTTTCAGAAAAAAATTAAATATAAAAAATGTGTGGAAGTTTCCCTTGTAGTTATTAATGTAGACAAAAAATAAAATTAGAATATGAAAAACTATGTAATGGTTATTAATTATTTTGAATTTATATATAAAATACAGATATTTAGTGCCTACAAAAATAGATGGGAATTTGAAAAACCACTTTGGGGAGTTCTATTTAAACAAAGGGAAATAATGTTTGTGGGTTCAAGTACCCTTTTATTTTTACTTAAAATTTATTATAAAAAATTAAGCATGGGGACATGGAAATGCTATTTAAATAGGGTGAAATAGAAGCCAGCAACGTGAAGAATAAAATATGACTTCAATTTAGTTCTCTAAACCACCTAGGTTATGCAAAGTTCTTTATTATCACATGACTTCAATTTAGTTCTCTGAACCACTTAGGTTTTGCAAAGTTCTTTATTATTATATAAGTCTGAAGATTAAAAATCCACGACATAGGTGCTTCTAAAAAATCATGTCACCAATTAAATTCTTCATCTAATACTATTTTACACGAGGGTCCATCGAATGATACTATTATTTTTGGAGAATTAATTTAATTATTTACAATATAAAAACCAATAGTATTATGAGGGTGAAAAACATGGGATCCATCAAAAAATGTGTGACTTTACGTGCTATTTATGATTGACCAGAAAAATAATTAATTATTAAATATTTTATTTAAATATTTTTTAATTATTAAATAATTAGTGACACTTTGTAAGATAACAAATATGATCTCGAAAAACAAGACAAAAACACAAGTTGGGTGAATTGGCATTGAGCAACCCATTTGGTTCAAATTCAAATATACGGGTAAAAACCAAAGCCCAAATGTTTCTTACTAACAAGCCATGATATTGGATTGCTGGGCGCCATTTTGGGCCTCTTTGTTTTGTCCTGGCTACAACCACACACAACATTTATATCAGCTCTATAAAACCTTGCTCCAACTTGCCACCACCAGAATATTAATTATAATCATGATATTATAATATAATGTATAATGGTGCATATTAATCCTAAAAGTTGTAAGTGAAGCCTTGATGTAGCTATATGATATTCTGGTTTTGCTGTAAAGACTGCTATTAATTAAGTACAGCTGGTACTTCCATTAATACAATCACCCTCTTATAAAAAAAACTTAAGCTGTAACCCTAGCATTAGGTGTTATGTAATTTTTACCCATGCCACCCCAATAAATTTAACAATCAAATAGCAATAAGACATCGGTAAGATATAAGATTTCATTGGATTCATATGTAAATAAAAAAGTCAACGATATAATTTATGTGATCAATAATAATCGGGAGGAACAACCACAAATCTAAAATTGAGTAATTTATTAGTCAGGGTGAAACATATCATTGGTTATGCCAAAAAAAAGCAATCAAAATTTGATGATAATATTATACTTAATGACAACAGTAGTTTCTGTAATTGAATATGCATATTTTTTCGAGAAAAAGATATGTATACTAATAGTGTAAGAGTTTTTTATACTGTCAGTGCATTATCTTCCATTAATTTTCCATCATTATTAACTTTTTAATAGTACAAATGAATAGCGGATGATACACTAACTGTTTATAAATCTATACACCGTCAGTGCATAAATATTACATTCTTTTTTTTATCAAATGTAACAAAATAAAAGTGTATATATTTCTTATATTAAGCATATATATGTATAAGATTTTACTGTATTTGATATGCACTGTGTTGGTCTCTGAAACTGGAACAGTTGACATGAATGTGTCACTTCCCCAGACTAACAAGTTTTCTTGCCTCACAAATAAAACTGTATGATGAAGACTTGTAGGATCCATTGTCCACAACAAGAATTCAGTGTTAAACAAACAACCACACCACCCATGTGAGTGAAGGCATTTCAACAGTTCCCTATCTTCAATGCACATATGGAGTAGTCAGTTGCTGAATTTGTGCCCCTCAGTTATTGCATGCAGGCCCATCAGAAAAGGATGTTCTCAAAAGTTACCTATCATAACCCCTTTTCTTTTTTCCCTTTTCTATCCTCATTACCCCAAAATAGTTCACAAAAAACTATTTTTCAGGTTTCAACTTTAAACAAATCTTGCTTGAATTCAAACATTAAAAAATATACTAACAACGATTAGTCTACTAATATAAGACTCTTGTTAGATTTTCTATATAACCAAAAGTCAAGTATTGACAAACACCTGTTGGGAGGAGCAATTATATACACAAAAAATATTAGTTTCTTACCCTGGAATGAGGAGATACCCTTGGTAGCAAAAGAAACATTAAAAAAACATATTTACAAACCCAAAAAAACAACCTTAAAAAATGACTAAAACAACTCCAAGCATTTTTACACGTATGTTTTCCTATTTAGTCCTTTTGAATTGTTTTCATTAGTACCTTCCGATTCTTAACGAATTGGCCATGTATTATTCTAAGTAACAAAGAATGTCTTGGACACATTTAATATCCAATTGAACCGTTTCAATATTTATATGGTTGGTACACAAGCTTTACCAGAGATTAATTAATATGAAGAATTGAAAATGAATAGAAAAAATGTGTATAAAGAAATTTAGTATATATAAATTTTATAAAGGATTCCCATGTGAGAAAGAAAGAAAAAATCAGAAGAGAAAAAAAGTGATCACAACAGAAATGGTGCAAGGTACAAAGTCACCAAACTTAAGCAACTATCCTTTCTGTTTACCTCGAATGGCTTCTCAGTAATGTTGGACCACACCTATATTGAGGAGTTTCCGGAAAATTTGCAGCTTTTATGTTTTGGTTCTAACTTTGATCATGTTGTTGTGGCTCCTACTCCAAGGAAATCAATAAATGGAGGTTGATGAATTGCATCTGAAGATGGGTCACTGTTCAGGACTAGTTCATTATCTTTATGTTGTTCTGCCACAGATGATAATGAAAGTTCATTGCCCAACATGGCTTCTGCTGTGGAATTTGATGTTAAACTGTAAAAATTATTGTAATTTTGATGATATTGCATTGGCATCAGGTATGTATTATAATGAGGGTAGAAACCAGATGGTTGAAGTTGAGAAGGTTCTGTATCATATGGTTTGTCCCGATGTTTGGTTTGGCTAATATACTCTCCCATAATGTCATTGCTTCTAGCACCTGAAAACCCAACCAAGTGGATAACATTAATTAAAGCAGTGTTTGTTTTTCCACACAAGTATGTGCTTTATAATGTTTGTTTGAGATGAAAGGGTTGTATAAATAAATCACTGTTATAAAGTTAAAACACATGAAAAGAAGATATTTAACTGGATTGAACATTAAGAAAGTAATGAATTACAAGCATTAGAACAAGAAAGTGAACAAGAAATAAAAGGATTTAAAGAGAGAGAGAAAAGGCTGAGACTAAGTTGAGGGTGTTTGGGAGTTGATGACCCAAGGGCAATGGAGGAAATGAAAAGACTTTAGAACCATAAAATATATTTATAAGATGACTCTCAAATCCTCAATTTCCCTTCTTTCCCTTTTAAAAACCAAAGCACAAACAAGTCCTAAAGACAAACCTGGTAAGGGTTCAATTGGTGTATGTTGAGCATAGAAGCCAAAATGAATAGGAGGGGCCTGTTTGCTGCTTGAGATCATTGCTTGATCTCTTTCACCAATCATGTGGGTTGAGCCATTCAAGCCAAACTCAACCCCACCACCACAACCTCCATGGAATGATGATGATGCATATGGGAAAGTAGCCAAGTTATTTGGGAGATTGAGACAATAGGGTGGTGGTGGTTCTATCCCAGTGGCTATTGTGTCTTTAGAGACAAAGTTTGTAGTATCTTCATCCATTCTTCTGTGAACAGATTGGTTCAGCCTCCTCCTCCTATAAGCACTTGATTGTTCTCTATACTTCCTAGCCATTATAACATGCCAGTGATTCTTCACAGCATTATCTGTTCTCCCAGGGAAAAGCCTTGCAATCATGGCCCATTTGTTACCATAAATTCTATGTGCTTGCATTAGTCTGTCCTCCTCTTCTTCAGTAAATGCTCTCCTATTGATCCTTGGGTCTAACTGGTTGAACCACCTCAACCTACAGCTCTTGCCTTCACAATACAAAATGGACCCAAAAAAACTTATAATATCTAGAAAGGAAGTTAAGAAAATTTCATGTCATGGCCAAAAAATACATTAAAGGTATACCAACACCAAAAGAGAAAAGAGATGAAAGTTCTCGGAGGCTTAGTTTGCGAGTTGAGTTTTAGAGGAGAATGGAGGGAAATAGAAGGCTTCAAAGTCATTTCATAATATATTTCAGCTTCCAACCTTTCATTTTCATTCATTTTTCTCCAAATTCCAACTCGCAAACAAACCTAAAGTGTACTAACACCACATGCACTAGTTTCACACCTGATCTTCCTTCTAACTTTTCAGCTATGAGGTTCCAGTTCTGAGGACCATAAAGAGCCACAAGTTCCTTGAGCTTAGAATCTTCTGCAGGCCTCCAATGCCCTCTTGCACATAGTTTGGACTGGCCACTAGTATCTACCTCTTTTCCACTAACATGATTCTCATTAGGGTTCTCTTCATTAATGTTAATTTTCTCACTGTTTTCTCCAACCCCATCACTGCAATCAGAATCTTTACCTTCCATCACAACATCACTAATATTGCGTTGTTCCTCAAACTCTCTTCCAATATTGCATTCCCTCATGAATGGGAAACCCCAGCTTGAACCAGCAACACCATAGTTGGGGCAAAGAGAGAGAGTACCCATGTCTGCATAAACCATTCCCATTGAAGGAGAAAGAGAAGAAGAATATGAAGATGAGTTTGTGTTTGTGTTTTCTTGTGAAGAGTATAGAGCACTTGCTTTCATTTTCTTTATCTATCTGACAAGTGCTGAAAATGGGTTAGCTAGGAACTGTTACAAAGTCATAATCACAGGGAGAGAATATTATTATGTGATGCAAGAGACTAAAACATGAGAGCAAAGTTTGAAAGGACATAGACAGTAAAGGAGAAGAAGAAAAAAGTGAGTTGTTGCAGCTTGGAAGCAAAAACTCAAAACTGCAAAAGTGCTTTCAAGTTTAAAAGCCTTTTACAGATATATTTCTACACGGATTCTCTACTTCCAATCTCTTATATACGTATTTAGATTTCTACTTCAAAAAATACATTATATATTAAATGTCTAAATACTCATGTATATAGTTAACATCAATTCAATTCAATCTACAGTTTCATTTGTTTGGATTGATTAATAGTTCACTCATACTTAAAAAGTAATTCAAAATATAGAGGGGTCCTAAGATAAATATTTCATTCATTAATGTGGAAAATTTAAGAAATTGAGTGATAAAAAAATTAATAATTTAAAACTCGTCTGCTAAAAATAGTTACATACTGAAATTTGTCCATAAAAAAAAATCAAAATCTACAGAGGCAAGAATTTTGTTAATAAGTAATCTAGAGGTAACTTTGTCGAGAAATAATAGAGGCTAAACTTTTGCGGATAAAAGAATAATGTTATATTTAATATTTAACAAATGATTTAATATGTTACAATAACAGTGTAAATATTTTTTATACTGTCAGTAAATCATTCACTACTAATTTATTAATTACTATTGATTTTTAAAACAAAAATAATATAAATTAATAATAAATAATGTGAAGAAACTTTACTTTATCATTACATAAATTTTAAACTTTTTAACAAAATATAAAAGAGATGAATTTGAAGTAGTCAACCAGCAGACTGAGCAATGACCCTGGCATTCTAATTTTACCGGCTACTACCACTATATTATTACTATTTATGTATTCTCCTTTTTATCAAATCATCACACCTCACTCACACGTGTGAGAGTAAGAGACACTAAAAAGTTTCTCTCTCATTTCATAGGAGGTGGGGTTACAGGGTGTAAGGCTGTCTCTCTCTAAATTGACAAAGAAAGACAATTTTGTGATGGGTGGATAGTTACAAATACACATATATTTGTCTCGTATATTATTCCATATCAATGATAATAAAACTCAAATAATAATAAATAATTTTTTTAAATAATTTGTCACATTTTAATTAATATGAAATAGCATACAAGACAATATCTAAAATAATATATATTTGTTGGGATGTTTACTTCTGCTTGTGCAGCAGCAGGGACAACTTTCTTTTCAGATCAAAGGAAAAAAAAGAAGGGACCTTGTATAACAAGCCTTGTCAATTAATTGTGATGTTTATGTATATGTACTTGTAAATGTAAATATAACATTATAAATGACCTTAGTAGCATTGTATAGTTAGAGCATCATAGGGGGTTGGTGAGTAGTTAGGAACGTTTCGTAAAATATTTACCGCTGGAATTTCTTTTATAACTGTTTGCAAGTTCAAACCCTTCAAAGTAGGAATGAATTGTGATATTGTTTTATACAATTTTTGTATTAAATATTGTTTTTAAATCAATGCTAAGACGTTGGTTTTTCTCAATGTGTTATTTTTTAAATTGTCTTACATTCTTGTTAGGTGTTAGAATGTATAAAAAAGCTGGAAATAAAATAATAAATATTAGATGACGTGGTAAGAAACAAAAATTAAAGATAAATCTTAAAAGCAAGTTTTGGTAGTTGTTTAGCGATAGTTGCTTATTTAAGCAACTCCAAGGTCTTATTTATATCTTATTTGTATCGGAATAAGGGTAAAAAAGTTAGAGATGTCTATTTAAAAAAAATGTGCATATAATCCCACATATTGTGTCTTAAAATTTTAAGCACTATAGGTTAATTTAATTTAAAGGATTTCAAATTAATTATCTTAACTCAACACTGTGAGAATTCAAACAAATCGTACTTGACTCAAATAGTCACCACCCTTAAGTGTTAATTCCAACATTGATGTACGTACTTCCACATTCTGAGTATGACAAGGTTAAAGCCAAGACATAACCAGTGTCATGTTAAAGTCTACACAAAGCATAATGCGACTCATAGAAAATAAAGACCAAACTAAAGTGTTGATTTGAAGCCTAAAATACCCAAGTGCAAAGAGAAGCCTAGGAATTGAAAACTTTAGATAAAGAACAATCATTATGTCATCAAATCCTTGGTCCAACCAAACTATCTACTCGGATATCATTTGTTAGGACTTAGGATTAAGAGGACCTAGAAGTGTAGAGAAATTTGCAAACAATAAGATAAGGAAAAATCACATTAAGTAGGTCTAACACTATAGGTTAACCTAAAATATTAAGATATAATGTTTTAAAGTTCATCCCCTTATAATGCTTTCAATTTTGTCTATAAGTGATTTAATGTGTGACTTCAACAACAAATCACATTTGACTCTAACGATTTAGAAATGTGTAAACCAAGAGTATGAGCTAGAATGAGCATCCACTTAACAATTTGTTTAGATTTATTGGATTGAGAAATTAAAATATTAGTTGAAAGATGTACAACTATAAAAAAAGAGAGCAGTTCGCATTAAGCATATATGTACGTATAAAGTTTCTCTAGTGTAAACTATACTCAATACACTCATCAAAAAATTATATTAGATCTAAACTTTTTATTTTAAGTTTTCACAAATCATTTTCATGCTTTAGCCTCACGTCAACATATGACACAGATTTTTTTGAGATGAATGAAGGTTGAGCTAGCAACGGGTCACCTTCATAATAAAAGATGCATGGTTAGTCAGTTTTTAGATTACAAGCTTACACAGTGTAAGTTAATCTTAGATGAAATTTATATGTATTTTTTCTTCTCTAAATAAACGTTTTATATTCAACGTTTTATTTTATTGAAAGATCACGCCAATGCTGGAATGTCGTCATCTAATTTTTTTTATTAATAAGTAAAAAATAAATTAGAAAAACAAATGGTACTCATATCCACAAACTTGTATATATAACAGACAAAAAAAAATTAGATGAGTGTAACACTCGTTCCATATAAGAGATGTAGAAGGATCAATATATATTTTAATTTGAATTTTGAGGACGAAATGAACGGATTGACCTCTGAAGATTAGAGAGAATGGTATTCATCTTTAAGGAATAAATGTACCTTGATTTTTGAATGATGATAATGGAGATGCAGCAGAAAAGTAAAGTAACATTTGAATGAGTGATGATATACTTAATAATAAAAAAACCTTATATTATGGTTATATAAATATTAAATCCATTACTATTAATTAATAATACACATTAAATATACCATATTTAAACATCACTAGTCAAGGGATAAAAGAAGACAATAAAAAATTGTTTGTACTAAAGTTTGTTAGCTATGAGGTCAATAGCTACATTTGGATTTTTGAAATATGGTATTGTATTAGTTTAACATTGTTTAGTATTAGAATGAAGTCGAGTAATTAATATTATGTATTGAACTCAAGTCTATTGTTATACTGTGTACCAAATAGAAACATATCATGGGTACTTATACTCATGGGCACGTTATAGCTTGTAATTTTATTCTCTAATAATATATTGAAGACATTCAATGCTTTCGGTAACGTAGCACAATTGGTCAAATTTCGATAATAAATTCTTTTGTTTTCTTCTCTTCTATATATTTATTTTTTGTCTTTTGTTTGATTGTTTTTTTGGCAACGTTGGGCAACCGGTTGCACCAACAAGCTACACAATTACGACATGAAGTTTTTATAAGTTTTATATATAATATGATATATTATTTATGTGTATTATTTGTATATAATGGTCAATAATCAGTGTTATGAGAATTGAATTAGATGGTCTGATCGGTCTAACTGCTGATCAGACTTGAAAACGATTTTGGTTTACAGTAGTAATTGAGTTAGGGTTGAACTGCATTAAACCGGGGAAATTTCAGTTCGATCGTGTTAAACCTAGTTCAACCGCATTAACCCGGGAAATAAACCGAATGGTTCAATTAAAAATTAAAAAAAATAGAACACCACTCAAATATTTTGTTTTACTCTGATCCAAAAAAGATGAAAATATGTTAATTCAATATAATTATACATTATTATTAATTATATAAATCTTTACATTTACATATCATTATATATTTAGAGATAAAAATTATTAATTATGTATAAAATCACCCGGTCAGACTAGATGGTTTAACTATTTAAACTGGTTAAACCTAATACGAGACCTCTTCCAGTTTGACGTCCGACTCAGGTTTCACAACATTGTCAGTAACTAATTAAGAGTGCAATATATATATTATTAGTATCAAGATTTATACACATTCAATATATCATTCATCATTTATTTGTATTATTTTTATTTAAGAATCAAGTTGAATGATGCAATGACAATGTAAAGAACTCTTATATTCTTAACTAAATATATATTTTTTCTCATTAATTAATTAATATGTCATGATATAATCATTGTTATGAGAACCGGATCGGACGGTCCAATTGGTCTAACCATTGACTGGACTTGAAAATGACTTTGGTTTGCAGTCTTAACCGAGTTAGGGTTGAACCACTTTAAACCGGAGAAATTCAGGTTCGACTATGTTAAACCCGATTCAATCGCATTAACCTGAGAATTAAACCAGACAGTTCAATCAAAAAATTAAAAAAATGGAAAACCACTCAAATATTTTGTTTTATTCTAGTCAAAAAAATGAAAATATATTACTTCAATATAATTATACATAATTATTAATTATATAAAACATTACATTTACACATAATTATGTATAAAATCATCCAGTCAGATTAGATGATTTAACCGTTTAAACCGGTTAAACTTAATATCAACTTAATACGAGATCTCTTCCAATTTGATATTCAGCTCTAGTTTCACAACATTGAATATAACAATCAAGTGTTAATCGTGTAAAAGCCCTTTTAAGTATACTCTTGTTTATTTACTATTTACTAGTACATGAAGGAGGTTGGAGAAATGGTCACCTCTTCTAAGTTCTTGAATGTTGAATATCATAGCCTCTTGTGTGTTCCATTGCAATGAATCACCATTTTCCAAAAGTCAGGTGCCAGGCCTACATATATAATTAATGTTTCTGATCATCAAAGTATGTAATCCAAGGAAGATATCTTTGATTCTCTGCACATTCTAAATTTCCAACATCACATAATCACAACAAATAAAGAAGAAAAAGACTATGATTGGAGAGCCTCCAACCACCAGAGATTTTCATTGTTACATGGATATGAGAAGAGTGAAGAGTCACAACTGAGACACCACGTCTTGAACCAAAACCTTAAGGCATTAGTCCCATGAGTCTTTCCTACTTATAAAGTATTTCACTCCTCCACGCATATCCAATGTGGGACTTCACACTTGAATAAACTCAACAATCTCCCCCTCAAGTGTAGGTACCACACACTTTCCGGTCCGCTCCCCCTTAAGTCCACTATGTCTCAGCCGAACCATCGGCTCTGATACTACTTGTTGGACCAGACTGCGACTGGGGAGCCTCCAACCACCGGGGATTTCCATTGTTACATGGGTATAGGAAGAGTAAAGAGTCACAAGTGAGACACCAAGTCTTGAACCAAAACCTTAAGGCATTAGTTCCATGAGTTTTTCCAACTTATAAAGTCTTTCACTCCTCGACGCATATCCAATGTGGGACTTCACACTTGAATAAACCCAACAAGATCATTTATTGAATATTGACTAAAAGAAAAAGATGATGAAAAGACTTTCTTGAGCCAAGCAAAAAAGAAGTGGCTATGGTGAAACCAACATTAATGGTCTTTTCCCTTTGGGCACATAATCTACAAGAGCTTTGGCTATAAATAGGAGTGTTCCATGCCATTGTAAGACACACCAAATACTTAGCTTAGTGCATATTCTCTCTTCTTGTTCTCTTGTTCTAATTGTGTGAGAGTGAAATTGGACGTACTTGGATTTTGGGAAGTGAGTAGTAATTCTCTTTTATCATAGTGATAATATCATTGTTGCTCTTCAACCGTGGACGTAGGCAAATTGCTGAACCACGTTAATTTCTCGGTGTCATTTTCTCTATTATATTTTCTCCATAGGTCTTCCACTCTAACAAAATGGTATCAGAGCTCGTTGAGCTCTTGCATGTTAAGCCGTACGATCTAAAAGAAAATTCTTAGTATGCTCTATGTTCGCATCATTGTCTGATCTTACACACCAGAAAAAAATTGTTCTTCTTACTAGAAAGGTATAATAGTGTGAAAGTGCATGTCTAGGAAATTTTTGTCTTATGAAAGATCTGTTATTTAAGCGTGTCTGTTAAGACCCACATCTCTTTCCTGGAAACTTTCCTGGTGTATGTTCACGGACTACGATATTGTTCCAGTATACGGTTATCATGGCGAGTGCTAAATTTGATTTGGAGAAATTTAATGGAGAAAATGATTACAACCTCTAGCGATTGAAGATGAAAGCTCTACTAGTTCATCAAGGCTTGGGCAAAGCCTTAGAAGGTAGAAACAAGTTACCAAAGAGTATGACCTAGGACGAGAAGGATTAAAACTTGGAAAAATCACATAGTGCAATTTTGTTGTGCTTGGGAGATGAAGTTCTACGAGAAGTGTCAAATGAAACTATAACTGCTTCATTATTGTTGAAGCTGGAACACC
This sequence comes from Lupinus angustifolius, assembly GCF_001865875.1. Taxonomy (NCBI): domain Eukaryota; kingdom Viridiplantae; phylum Streptophyta; class Magnoliopsida; order Fabales; family Fabaceae; genus Lupinus; species Lupinus angustifolius. Next base: position 14,099 of record NW_017722989.1, read on the forward strand.
TGTACATGACGAAGTCACTCACCAACAGGCTGTATTTGAAGAAAAGAATATATACCCTTCAAATGCAGGAAGGAAAACCCATAAAAGATCATCTGGATGAATTTAACAAAATTATTCTTGATCTAAAGAATATTGATGTTAAAATTGAAGATGAAGACCAAGCAATTCTTCTACTATGTTCCCTTCCAAGTTCTTATGAGCACTTCATCGACACCATGATGTATGGTCGAGAAGATCTGACCTTGGACGAAGTAAAGTCAGCGTTGTACTCGAAAGAAATGAAGAAAAGAGTATCATATTCGAGATCTCAAGGCTCATGTGATAGTCTTTTTGCTAGAGGAAGAACAGAGAAGCGAAATCAATTTGGTGAAAGAGGAAAATCTAGGTCCAAGTCTAAAGCAAAACCTAGAAGTATAAATGCTTTCACTATCACAAGGAGGGGCATATAAGAAAGAATTGTCCAGAGCGCAAAGGCAAGAAAAAGATTTATGAATATGGAGATGCAGCTGTAGCAAATGGCTATGATAGTGCAGATGCACTAATAATCTCAGAGCACGACTCAAAAGGTGAATAGATACTTGATTCTGGATGCTCATATCACATGTGTCCCATTAAGGATTGGTTTTTCACTTACCAACCCTTAGATGGGGGCAAGGTCCTTTTGGGAAATAATGCTCCTTGCAAGGTCATCGACATCACCACAATTAGAATCAAGATGTTCGACAGAATCGTAAGGACGTTGACAAATGGAAGGCATGTTCCAGAATTGAAGAAAAATTTGATTTCCTTGGGAACACTAGATTCAAAAGGTTATAGCTACAAAGGTGAAGGTGGAGCTATAAGAATATCTAAAGGCGCTATGATTGTAAGAAACGAAAGAAAGAGAATAGTCTCTATATGTTACAAGGAAACACAATCATGTGTGTTGTTGCTGTCTCCTCAATATCTAATTATGATGTCACCAAACTATGGCATCTAAGAATTGGTCATGTCAGTGAAAGAGGTCTAGCCAAGTTGGCCAAACAAGGATTACTATGCAATCAACAAGTCGGGAAGGTAGTCTTTTGTGAACATTGTGTTTTCGGAAAGCAATGTCAGATAAAATTCAATGCTGTAGTTCATCAAACAAGAGGCACATTAGATTATGTACATTCTGACTTGTGGAGTCATTCCTAAGTACCTTATCATGGTGGTAGTAGATACATGTTAACATTCATTGATGACTATTTAAGGAAGGTGTGGATTTTCATTTTGAAACACAAAGGTGAAGCATTTGTCAAGTTCAAACAGTGGAAAACCTTGATCGAAAAGCAAGCCGAGAGAAAGATCAAGAGACTGAGAACTGACAATGGTCTAGAATTCTGTAGTAGAGAATTCAGAAATTTTTGCAAGGATCACAGTATTGTCAGACATTATGCCGTGAGACACACTCCACAACAAAATGGACTTACAGAACGAATGAATAGAACCTTACTTGAAAGGACAATATGTATGATGTCAAATGTTGGATTGCCAAAAGAATTTTGGGCGGAAGCTGTCAATACATCTTGTTACTTGATCAACAGATGTCCATCAACGACCATTGGTTTCAAAACTCCAGAAGAGATATGGTCGGGTATTCGACAAATTATGAAAATTTTAGGATATTTGGTTGTTCTGCATATGCTCATAACAAAGAAGGAAAACTTGATGCAAGAGCATTGAAATGCATTTTTCTTGGATATCCTGATGGTGTGAAAGGATATAAGTTATGGTGGCCAGAGAAAATAAAGAGCATTATTAGCAGAGATGTTACTTTTAATGAAGCTGAAATGTTAAAGTCTCATACAAAGTCATCAAGTGAAAATGAAGATCCTAATATCTTGGAGAAGGTGGAGTTTGAGGTGGAGCCAACAAAAGAAAAAACACTTGATCAAGAAGAAGAAGTCCATGATGCATGTACTGATAATGATATCTCTCAATTACAATATTATCAGTTGGCTAGGGACAGGCAAATGAGACATATAAAACCTTCAAAGAAGTATGGCTATGCTGATCTGGTATCATACGCTCTAAACATTGCTCATGATATCAGTAATTGTGAACCAAAGTCATATGAAGAAGCTATCAACAACAAATAAGCTTCCAAATGGATTTTTGTCATGATAGAGGAAATTGAGTCTCTTCACAAGAATCATACTTGGGTTCTTGTAAAGCAGCCGAAGGCTCAAAAGATTGTTGGATGAAAATGGGTCTTTAAGAAGAAGGAAGGAATCCATGATGTAACACCGCGAATTTTACGATTTAGAATTATAAGATTTTATTAAGATTTTTATTAATTATATATTCGAAAATGAATTTCTGGGAATTTTCGGTAAAGAATTAGACGAAACTTTAGTTGAGTTTTAGTCTTACAATTTTATTTCCAATTTTGTGGTAAGTTTTGGTAATTTTCGGAGACAGTTGGTTCTGGACCACTGTCGGGGCCGAAATCCACCCGATACGGCTCAAAAAGTGGTTTTTGAGTTCCGTAACTCGGAATCGAATTCCGATCGTACCGTTGGCTTCGTAATTTCATTTCGAGTCAATATAGACTCTGAATACACCCATACCTATTTTCTAAATATTTTTCACTCGGAATGCCGAAATCCGAAATTCTAATCGGATATTACGATCGGGCGATTTATAATATCCGATCGGGTATTAGCCGATAATACTCGAGCATGTTT
>NW_017722990.1:0-759 GCF_001865875.1 Lupinus angustifolius
CAGGTGTTTGAAAAACTAAGTTTAAATGTGTTTCGGTTGTCGAAAAGGGCAAAAATTGGTATTCTGTCCAAGTTCCTGTCGCTTGGGCGAGCACAATCTCGCTTGGGTGAGGGGGAGTTTTGGTTCTGGAACTCCCTCGCCCGGGCGCCAAATCCTCGCTCGGGCGAGCAAGGGTCTCGCTTAGGCGAAAAATGCCCAAGATTTCGATGAAAATTGAGAATTTTCTCGCTTGGGCGAGCAAAAGTTTCGCTTCGGTGAAAAAAAAAATAAAAAAAATAAAAATCAAGATTTTAATGATGTCTCGCTTGGGCGAGGAAGGCTTAAGTGTAATTGAGATTTAAAGATGAATTGTCGCTTGAGCGAGAGATGCCCAGTTTTAAAATGATATTGTTGATCGAACTTTCGCTTGAAGCGAAGGGTCCTCGCTTGGGCGAGAAACAGGAATTGTGTTTAACTATTTGGATTGACTGGTTGAGTATGTAATAACCCTAGTATGTGTATATGATATAAACTACTTTGGTATAACGCTGTAATTGAATTAAAAAGTAAAGTATTTAAGGTGTTGAAATTAAATAGTCAAATTCGGAAATTAATTTTAAAGAAAGTAATCCGAGAAGGATGTATGATTTAGGGCGATGCCCAGAAAAGGATACGTGATACCACGGAGCGAAATCGTCTGACCGTAAGTGGCTTGGTTTGGGACCGTCCAAGGTGATTCAGCGATGGTCGTAGTGGTAGGGACGTTACCCTTTGAGTTAT
>NW_017722991.1:0-28152 GCF_001865875.1 Lupinus angustifolius
GAAACACTGACGGCTTCAACTTGTTCATGTCTTTGTTTAGTGTCTGTTGGCGATGATTATTATTTTCGCCCTTTCTTTTTGGATTTTGTATATGTTAGTAGCGATGTAGTTTCCGCCTTGGTTGACTTAGTTTGTATGAACTAAAGATGACTTAACCATTTATATGAATTGTGTTATTCGGAAATTGTGAATCATGTTAAGTTATCATTCAATACCGATAAGTTGATTTTCCGCAATTGAGTTACTTAAAGTGATGTCCCGGAAAAGGAAGGTTTTAAAAGGAAACAATTTTATACATCCCCATTTCACAAAAAAAAATTTACCCATTTTTCCGCAATGTTTTTTTGAGAAGTATTTTTCGGGGCGTTACACATGAGGTTGAAGATGCAAGATTCAAGGCGCGATTAGTGGCCAAATGTTTTATACAAAGAAAAGGCATTGATTTCAATGAAGTTTTTTGTCTTGTGGTAAAACATAGTTCTATTCACATCTTACTTGCAATTGTAGTTCATTTTGATTTAGAACTTGAGCAATTAGATGTCAAAATTACATTCTTGCATGGTGAGTTGGAGGAACAAATCTACATGAAACAACCTGAAGGATTTGAATTTCTAGGGATGAAAGATCATGTTTGCTTGCTGAAGAAATCTTTATATGGCCTAAAGCAATCTTCCAGACAATGGTAGATTTGACACCTTCATGCTTGAAAATGGATATTCCAGAAGTGAACATGATAGTTGCGTCTACTACAAGAAGCTTGCAAATAAGTCATTCATATATTTGCTTTTATATGTTGATGACATGTTGATCGCATGTAAGAACATGTCAGAAATTAGAAACTTGAAAGCTCAATTGAGCTCAGAGTTTGAAATGAAGGACTTCGGAGCTGGAAAGAAAATTTTGGGAATGGAGATTCAGAGGGATAGAAAAGAGGGGACACTCTTTCTATCACAAAAGAAGTACATTGAGAAAGTGTTGGAACGTTTTGGCATGCAACATGCTAAACCAGTCACTACTCCATTAGCGACCCATTTCAAACTTTCAATGGCTTTGTGTCTACAAACTGAGAATGAAAAAGAGGAGATGTCAAGTGTACCTTATGCTAGTACGGTTGGCAGACTCATGTATACCATGGTATGCACTAGACCAGATATTACTCATGCAGTAAGTGTGGTAAGCAGATATATGGCAAATCCTGGTAAAGTTCATTGGAAGGCTGTGAAGTGGATTATGCGTTACCTAAAAGATACCACAAATATAGGGCTTTCGTATGGTAAAGTCAAAGATGTTAGAAAAAAGATCACTAGATATGTTGACTCAGATTATGCTGGAGATCTAGATAAGTGAAGATCGCTCACTGAATATGTCTTTACACTGTGTGGTTGTACTATTAGTTAGAAAGCAACACTACAATCAATTGTTGCTTTGTCTACAACTGAGGCAAAGTACATCGCAGTAACAGAAGCTGTAAAGGAAGCCATTTGGGACAAAGGTCTAATTGAAGAGTTGAGTATACAACTCGAAGAAACAACCATCTATTGTGATAGTCAAAGTGTTATACATCTGACAAAAAATCCAATGTATCATGAAAGAACTAAGCATATTGATGTTCGGATGCACTTTATCAGAGACATAGTGGAGAGAAGAGTTGTTAGAGTGGAGAAAATACCCACTGCAGATAATCCAGCGGACATGATGACGAAGTCAGTTCCAACTACCAAGTTCAAACATTGTCTAGACTTGATTAATGTTCAGAATCTCTAGTGAGCATGAAGAAGAGTAGCAGGAGAATAACTATGATAGTTTTTTAGCCAAAGATGATGAAAAGACTTTCTTGAGCCAAGCAAAAAAGAAGTGGCTAAATATTATCTTGAAGAAAGGGAAAATTTCTAGCCAAGTAAAAAGAAGTGGCTATGGTGAAACCAACATTAATGCTCTTTTCTCTTTGGCCACATAATATTCAAGAGCTTTGACTATAAATAGGAGTGTTCTATGCCATTGTAAGACACACCAAATATTTAGCTTTGTGCATATTCTCTCTTCTTGTTCTCTTGTTCTAATTGTGTGAGAAATACTTGAGTGAGAGTTAAATTGGATGTACTTGGGTTTTGGGAAGTGAGTGAAACACTTGTAGTTCTCTTTTATCATAGTGAAATAATATTTGTTGCTCTTCAGCTTTAGACGTAGGCAAATTGCCGAACCACATTAAATTCTAAATGTCATTTTCTCTATTATATTTCTGCATGGGTCTTCCTCTCCATCATTCTAAATTTCCAACATCATGCATATAAACATTCTTATCATGGCTATTAATCACTAATGTATAAACCAGTAATAAACCATGTGTATGACGTTGTGAATTATTGTTATTTATTATTCTTAATGATCATACAATCATAATAACTTTTTACTTGATCAATGTAATCAAATTAAATTATGCATTACTTAAAAAAATCATTCAAGTATTGATCACGTTAATTATAAAAGATAACGTGTAAATATGGTAAATAATTTAGTTTAGAGCCTTATATACAATTATTTTATGAAAAAAGATGTATACATAGACAGTTTTATACATTATCAATGTATTATCCTATTTTTATATTTAATTAGTATTGACTATTCAATAAAATTAATCTAAATGAATAGTGAATGATATATAAATGTATATAAATATTTATATTGATAATACATATATATTTCCCTCTGATTTTTTTAATTTCAAGTACTATTTCGTGCAAAGTATACATGATATTTTTGTGCACCTATTTTTCTTCAATCTACACTGAATTCTAGCCCCTTTATAAAATATATATATTATGAATGTAGGTTATTCCCGGTTATAAAGTCATTTCCATACATAATAAAACGATAATCACTAAACTCGGTTATTTGTCAATTGTGTTGAACTTTCTTATTTCATGTTTGAGGAATAAAAAATATCAAATTGAATTTTGAATGTGATTTTTTAATAAGTTACCTCTATCCATTTTAATTAATTACTTTATTTGGTCATGTTTATCTAATATCTATAACTATATGAAATCTTTTACATTTAAAAGTAAAAAATAAAAAAATATCAATTAAGATCTTATATTGGTATGAAAAATGTGTTGTAGAGTTACAATTGACCTACACCTTTTAATCAAAACAATCATTAAAATGAGCAAGTTATAAATACATGTAAAAAAGTAAATAATTATGAATACCATTTATGTAAAATTAATTAAATTTTAAATATATTTTTGGTCCTTGAAAATATATTGAGTTTTAGTTTTAATCTATATAATTTAACTCTTTGGGCTGTGGTCCTTATATGTTTTAGAATAATAATTTTAGTCCTTAATCATAATAAGCTAAACCAATATATGATACTTCTTATCCCATTTGGTGATAGGGATACTTCATCGTTAAGAACTAAAATTAAAATGATTAAGCAATGATAAAACATATTTTTTGAAAATAAGATTTTAGTGATTAAGTGTATAAATGTGAGGGATAAAGATCTTCTCCATTAGTGGAGAATTAAATACATATTTTCTCTTTGTTTTAAATAATAAAAATATAATTTTATTATAATTAAAAGGATAAATTTGTTATTAAAAGTAATATTTCCATTTATTTTTCAAAGTACTTATCTATTTATTAATGAAAAAGATCTCAACTCAAATGCTAAAGGCTGAAACTCAAACAACTCAATCACCATAACTTAGAAACAATATTAATATGGAAACTAACCCTCCAAAACTAGAGTGGGTGCCCAAGTTTCTCCTAATATTTTTATCAATTTAAACTTGGACATGTGACCAAGGAGCCCTTCCCAAAGGTTGCATTATCTAATCAAATATCTTTTATCTTAAAATGTATATCACTTTATATATCATTATTTATGATTGACCAAAAAAATATTTAATTATTAAAATTTTAACTTAAATATTATTCTACCAACCAACCATACATAGGAGCGTATGTATTACCCACTGCTTATGATACTCCATTTAACAACTTTATCAGTAATGGGAAGGTTGATTGCGATGAATAGGACAAGCCTACAATACCGATTTATGCCATTATTGGTAAGTTGCAAATAAAATCACGTTACGTTTACAAGTTTTTCTCTTGTATGAGTTGTGTCTTACCAATTACCATGATCAAATCATGTCAGGAGAGACCTACATTGGAAACCTGCGAGACCAATGTCCCAACTAGGATTGCACTAGTTACTTAGTTTCTCTTCCCAGATTGCATTGGGACTTAAATCCAATAAATGAAGATTAAAGTTGGTATTGTTTGTTTATTTCTATATATACTTACTAACATATCAATATTTCCCTATAAAAAATATTTTTTATAATAAATTTAATTTAATAAGAATAAATCATGAAAAATAATAAAAAATAACATAATCAAGTTTGATGCAGTGTTGTTAAAACCATACCGGTTATCAAACCGGTCAGGGTACTGGTATAGTGGTACAGTGGTTCAACCAGTGGTTCAGTAATTAAACCGCATGCCGGTTAAACCGGACATACTTACTTCTATTTTATATATATATAAACCTATAACAAAAAGTTCTACATAGGTAGATACTCAAATTTATAATCCATATTTATAATCTACTCAAAATTCACATAAATAAACAACTTTAAGTCTTTAACAAATTCAAAATCTAAGTTAAAAAACATATATCAATACAAAAGTATCACTTAACAACCATAAAATATAAATAAATGACATAACTTCACAACTCACTCTATAAAACAAATAAATTTAGAGTTTTAACATTTAACATCAATGAGTCAAAGTTATCTTATATGAATATTATATTTTTCTACCAAATCCTATCTTCAGATAGTACTCCAAGATTACACAAATGTCACTGAGATTACACACGAATGTTAGGAACCAAAATGTGTAATCTAAGTATGCTTTGGAAACATGTGCATTGAAGTGTTGAAGAAGAGTTGGAAAGATGAGTCACCTTGTAATGAGTTTTTAAGTTTTAAAAAAAAAAATATATATGTATATAAACCAATGGTTTAGTAAAATACCGGCCGGTTCACCAGTTTTGACCATTTTTGACCGTTTTTTGACCGATTTTGACCGTTTTTGACCGTTTTTGACCGTTTTTTGACCGGTTTTGACCGGTTTTGACCGGTTTTGATATTTGGCCGATTTAACACCTGTACCGTACCGGTTAGGGGGTCGGTTCACCAGTTTTCCGGTTGAACCGGCCGGTACGGTACGGTTTTTATAACTATGGTTTGATGTGCTAATTTATCTATTTAGTTTATAATTTAATAATATAATTTCACAATTTATAATAATAATTTAAAAAGGGCAATTTATATCAACCACCTACTAAAATGGGTAGATATAATGAAACCATTTGTTATCATATTTGATATTCCATATGTTTGCACGTTGAACTATGCATGTGTAAGAAGGTCCCAACTTAACATGTATAATTCTATATAAAGATGAGATTTAATATATATATATATATACGTGTTACTGTTTTTTTTTACACTGTTAATACGGTCATATGTTAGCTATCATTGATTATCAAATAAAATTATATTAAATCAATGATGAATTATGTGTTGTTAGTATAAAATATTTTATATATATATATATATATATATATATATATATATATATATTTTGATAATGTAAGAGGTTTTTATACTGTTCTTGCATCATTTACCATTCATTTTTATTTATTATCGACTTTTAAATTAAAAAGTAATGTAAATCAATTATAAAAGATGTACTAATTATATATAAATCTTTTTACTGTGTATTAGATATTACAATGTTTTCTTAACCTTATCTGTAAATTTCAAACATAGTGGTAATGAAGCTGTTCAAGTTATCAATTATATATATAATCAATTGATGGAATTGCACGAATGAAAAGGGGCAACAACATCCACTTTAGTGGTAATAATAATGAATCAAAGAGAGAGATTGATTCAGATCTTCAACTAGTTTTAAGTCATCTCGAAGAAGATCCAAATTCAGCAAATATAGGTTTGCAACTCTCAGATTTGTTTGGCTGAGTAGTTCTGAATTTCCAAAATCATCCCATAAATTCTAAGATGAAAAAATGAGGTACTTGCCTAGCTAGGTAAAACTGAGATTTGAATAAAAGGAGTAAAAAATATGATGACTTTTTAGTAGTTTGATATTAAAGAGAATGAAAAAAAAAAAATTATTAAAATTTGATGTGTTTGTTATTTTTTAGGAACTCAGTAAAGCTTATATGCCTTCCTAACACAAAACATGTTTCTTTTTAAAGTACAGGGAGTAATAATGAAAAAACTATTGTTAAGCAGATCTTTAATTAGGATTCTTTTCGATAACGATTTTCATTGGATTGGATCATCTTTAATTAGGATTCTGTTCGATAATGATTATCATTTGATTGAATAATCTTTAATTATGAACTTTAATTAAGTGGATATTGAGCTGAAAAATAGTCTATGCTGCATTGAATCAATCGTCAATGAGTAGTAGGAAGCTTAAGTCAATTCAATTCCACCTTTACCCATAAATGCCTAAACATAATTTTTCAAAGGTAGGGAGAACTTCTTAAAGTAAGGTACAAATTATCATGAAGTTGCCTAGAACCACCCCATAAACTTAGCTTTTGAGCTTCCCATGCAACATATAACAAAAACAAAAGATAAAGAATATAATTGTGTCACAAATTATATTTTGTACTAATGAAAATATATCACCTAAATTAAAAAAAATATTTTTTATTTTTTTATTTTTATATTAATATTATTGGTTTGTTATAGAGTTTGGAATATAATTTGAGACAATAAATTATTATCCAACAAAAAGATTGATTACCACAAACTTTTCAAACAACTTTTTAGAGCATGAGTACCAACAACTCCAAACGCTCACAACATTTTCATCAAATGTTATTAATTTCTACACATGTCAACAAGAATGACAACTCTAATTGAAAATATTTGATTCATCATAATGACTTGTGTGGAGACGAAACTATATAAAGACATTCAATAAAATCTTGATAATATACTAATATTTTAATTTTAATTAAATTTAATTTTAAATGATAACATCAAAAACTATAAAATGTACTTGTCTCCAAATATGATATGTTACATGCATCTTCATGCAAATTTTTATCATGATTCATGAATAATGTTATATTATCCCACTAAATTTTCTACCTACAAGAAAATGACATATGTCATTTTTAAACCAATATTAATAGATAAAGTATGATATTGTGATATTAATAAATTTTCTTATGGGTTGGAAGATTAGTAGTAAAATATATCATTTTTCTTGACAGATATTAGTGATTCTCACATTACTTACTCCTCTCAATTTCTCAAATATTGATTCAAGTGTTTTACTTAAATCATTGTAAATACTCAATTTTGACCGAGGTAATTGAATTTTTCAAAAATAATAGTAAGTTGTTGAGTAAATAATAATAGGTGAATAAGATTAAAAGGGATGATCAATTGAGCTTGCTGAAGCTCATTTAGATTAAGTTTCATAACCAAACCCCCTTTTTAAAACCTTGTTTTTAGAAACAAGGAAAATGAGAATTCAGATTTTGAAAAGAAAAGGGAAGGAGGAGGCAACCCTAATTTTTAAAAAGAGGCACACTTAGAATTTTTTTTTGAAAAGGAGATGAGGCAAAGACTAAAAGAAAATGGTAAGATGAATGCAATTGATGATAAGAACTCAACATTATTTTCTTCATTCTTCTTCAACTCGAAAGAGGTATTACACTCAATTGTCTTCCTTTTACGTTCATTATTATAATGTGCCTTCACTATAGAACTGTGGTAATAAAAAAATAAAAATCATAGTTGTTGTTGCCACCGTCAATGCTGGCAGCGCTGCCACTGCTAGTGGCGACTGTATGCCTAGCCAACCACATGGGTTATCCCCTTTGGCAACCCTAACCTAAACCCCAGATCAATTTTATTCTAAACCCTCAAATCAATTTTTAATTTAAACTCCAATTCAATTCTAACCTAAATTCTGAAATCAATTTTTAATCTAAACCCCAAATCAATTTTTAACCTAAACCCCTAACCTAATTTTACTTTGAACCCTCAAATCAATTTTTAACCTAAATCCCCAAATACATTTTAACAAAAATTCCTAAATCCATTTTAAACCCTAATTGTAAATCCCCAATTTAATTTCATTTTCTTTTATTAACTTATTTATTTTCTATTTCTTTTTTAAATTCTGTTTTTTTTACTTTTTTTATTTTTTATTTTGTTTTTATTATTGTTTATTTATTTAATAGTGTATATATATATATATATATATATATATATATGCAATAAAAATGAATTAAAAAAACAAGAAAAGGTAGTGAACTATGACATTTGTGCCCTGTCGCGTTAACTCAAATTGACATTTTCAAAAATAATTGAATTAAATCAATGAGAGGTAATGTACTATGAGACTCGTGCCTTATTGCGTTACATGAAATTGACATTTTCAAAAATAATTTAATTAAATCAATGAGGGGTAGTACACTATGAAACTAGTGTCGTGTCGCGTTAACTCAAATTGACATTTTAAAAATAATTTAATTAAATCAAGGTGAGGTAGTGTATTATCGGACTCGTGCTCTGTCGTGTTACTCAAATTGACATTTTCAAAAATAATTTAATTAAATCAAGGAGAGGTAGTGCACTATGAGACTCGTGTCATATCGCGTTAATCAACTTGATATTTTCAAATATAATTTAATAAAATCAAGGAGATGTAGTGCACTATGAGACTTGTGCCGTGTCACGTTATCTCAATTTGATATATTTGCAAAATAATCTAATAAAATAAAAAAGAGATAGTGCACTATGAGACTCGTGCTCTGTCGCGTTATCTTGATTTGATATTTTCAAAATAATTTAATAAAGTCATGAAGGAGTAGTCCACTATGAGACTCGTGCCCTGTCACGCTATCTTATCCCGTTATTTTAAAAATAAAAATGAATAAAATATATCAAGCAATCAACCTTTTTTCTGGAGGAACTATGTAACCTTGATTTCTCTGTTGCAACTAGAGATACGTAGAACGGTCCTTGTCAGGCACAAAAAAAAATTGAAATCTTTTTTGGTCTTTCTTTTTGTGTAATAATGTGAGGGTAAAATTAATGTTTTGAAATAATATCCACGTGAGTGATATAGGTACCATTTTTATAACAGGCGGTATGAGATGCCTAACACCTTCCTCATTCGTAACCAACTCCCGAACTTAATTTTTTCTATGAGCAGACTAATCCTTATTTTAAACCGGTTTTTCATATTTTAATATCGATGACGACTCTATTGCATTTATTTACATTTATTCTCGTCGCGTCGATGAAAGTGGGGCAGTGACAATCATCATTGTAAAAAGTACTATTATAAACATCCTCAAGTCAATTTTACACCAATTTTTGATGATATCATAAAGACTTGCAAGAACATTATGAAAGGAAGAAGAGGAATTCTTGTGTGTTAAAGGAAAAATTTCAAGAACTAAGAACATTTTGGGAATAAAAATGTATGTACCCCTAGTTTATAATTGAGGAATGAAGTATAAAATATGAGCTTTATTATACTCTTCTAATATATTTAAAAAACTACTCGGAAATGTTACATACTCTTAATACTAAATGTAACATGACTCGGAAATGTCAAAAACTACAAAGTATTTAAAACTCTCTCAACATAGTAAGTAGGAAACTTTTTAAAATATGAGTTAGGAGTATTTAAAATAGTGGATAGATATTACCCTCTAAAAATATTCTTAAATATGCCAAGGAGGAGGAATTAGTTAAAAGTTAAAGAGTATGTTGATTTGTCCAGTTGGGGAGACAGGTGGTTAAAGCTTTCCAAATATCAAAGGACCCTTATGTCATAGATTCTCACATAAGAAGACAAAAGGGGTTACTTGGTTTCCAACTTGTGAGACCCACTGGAAAGAGATTGAAGAATCATCAATTCGTGCGCATAGTATGTGGTGGATTGACAGAACAATTTTGCAGGAGATCATATATAAGAAAATGAACTCAATAACCATTTCTGTAAACAACCGTTACATAGATTTCTGAATTTCTGAATTTATTATATTACTTTAATATTGTAAATTCTTATAACATTAGTTTCTGAAATTAATATCACTATGCATTCAAGAATTAAACATTTTCTTAAATTCAAAGAACTAAGACTCATTACAGAAGAAAAAAGGACAACCTTTGGTTTTATAACCAAAAATTGGATGAGAGAAATTATGTAGATGTCACCTCTATTCTTTCCATATCATTGTACTAAAGTTCATGGTCCAAAGAAACTAATTTTACAAAATGATGGTTAATAATCTAAAAGGTTATGATATTAATTTCCATATTTTCAGTTATTAATATTTAAGGGTAGTTATGTAAATATAATATAGATGATATTTTCTAAACATATTTCATACTAAAATTATATATTCCAATACTCTTATCATCATAATCTTATTCCTAACTTTTTTAATATAAGGGTTAGTTTGGTTATATTTAAGAGGAGTCAAAGCAGGTCCCACTCACATATATTCTTCCCTTCATGCAAATCTTTCTGTTTTACATTTGCTTAAATAAAAAACTGTGGTTATTTTTTCTTTGATTATCTATTCCCACAGTTTCAATGTGTACTCTTGTTTGCACATGCAATGCTGTGCCATGGTCTGCATTTTATGACCCTACACAAAACCATTATTGTCACTAACTGCTTCCTTTCTACTTAGGATCCCCTTTATTGCCCTATGGTCCCTTGTCCTTGTATCTGGAGTCCAGAGATAGGACCCCATGCCCTTAGTTGAAAACTGAACAGCATGACCATAATTTTAACAAATAGTAGTTATTAGGAAACCGAAAATAAGGAAAAAAAGTAACCTGGTCGATGAGTCCACATCTAGGATAATTATTTATGCAATGCAAAAACCTGAAAAAGATTTTGTTAGTTATCCAAATCTCTGCTACACTCGTGAGAACCTGTATTAAACATTATGCACATGACAACATTTTCTTGAACCGGACAAATAACGTTACACGAATCTGTTGTATGAAATCATATAACAAATCTTGTCAACGTATAATATTAATTAAAAAATTAAAAATTTATTATTTTTTCTGTTTTTTTTCCAATATCATTATTACATAGTTTGAGACAACATATCATTGTTCATAATTTACTGCTACAATTATTAATTCCTTGCAATGGATTGAATTTACCATAATTATTATGGCAGTTCTATTTGTTAGACTTCTAGTTCCTCCTTCTTGGTTTCTAATATTGCAACTAGCTAGCAGTTAACAACGTTAACATTTACTTTTTTCATTATTTGTTTCCATATAAGTCAATGGCACTATAACTTTCAAGTTGCAAATTATTACAGAGACATTAACCAAATTAATTAATGAACATCAGAAATTTGTAAGAGAAAAGACAGACTCTTTAAATGATATAGGCCATTGTTGTTGGAGCTGAGGTGACTCACATGATTTGAAACTTCAAAAGGATATGTAGTTAATGTTCCAAGCTAAGAAGCAAAAGTTGTTAACCTTTGAAAGTAGGTAGCACTTGGGAACACAGCTTTGTGTTTGTGTGTGTATGCAAAAGTCTGTATACATCACAAATCAAAATTCAAAGGTTGTGACTTTTTGTACTATCAAGAGTATTCTCCCATTTTAGGTAAGAAACTAATCTCTTTCGATTATATAATTATCATTCTCATTAAATATCGCTCTCAGGAATCGAACTCAAAGTTGTGATTGAGCAACACAAAAACACAACACCTATAGCTCATGCATGTGCTTGAGTTTGTTACAGTGAACACAATTGAAACATGGTTTTGAAATGAGTGAAGTAGAATGTGAGATGGTCGCTGATGTCAAACATAAAGCCAGAAGGGCATGAATAGGAAAAGGTCATAAGTAGTGGTATTCAATGGCCCAAAATATTAATAGTACGGAAGATCCACAAGATTCTGTTGGGGCTGTTCCCTTGAAAGTACTTGAAAATCAAGAACAAGACATATCTATCTATCTAATTGTATTTTCAAAAATGAAAACACAACATTGATACAAAGACAGTGAGAGCATAAGTAGGTACAAGAAATAAAATAAAACATTCAACTTTTGCCTTTATATTTCTTATTAATCTGTTGGAAATCAAGTATATATATGAAGTCAGTTAAGCTTGTCTGGACCATGGTGGCATTTGAGTAAGAAGCACAAATTGTTCACCATGCCCTATGGTTTTTTTGTTGTTGAAGATTCTCTCCTTTTTCTTTTGGTTAATAGGTGACTTGTCTGCTCATGTAATTCTTTTTATTGTTGATACAAACAGGCTTTATTCAATTTCCAAAGTTGGAGCATAAACAGGCTTTTTTTCGAAAATTATTTAATTTAAAAAATATAAATCTAGATCGTTAAAATAATTTTAGTACCACGTGTCAGGATTTCTATCCGGTACAGACTCTTCAATATTAAAGAAGATATAACTTCTATTCTAACCGATACCTACTATCCTATCATATAATCCATTGATGATGCATACTTTTTTAATATTCATATTACTAATCTGGTAATTATTACACATTTAAAATTAAAACTGAGTTTGATTAATGTTATCAAAAGAATGTTGGTTAGAAATTAGGTCATTTTTTAGTATTCTACTTTTAATCTAGATGAGGTAATGTTCTCAATTCATCTTCATTCTTGAAACCTTAATGCTCGTTTTTCTAGTTTTATTTTTTTCCTTTATGGTATGGGTTTGAAGCCCTTCTAACTGTTTGAGTTGTATCATGTAATGTCATTGTGGATAGGAATTTCACTTGTTCTCCTAACATTCACTATTTTATTATTTATTAATGAATTGTCGATAAAAAAAAAAAGAATAATCTACTACAAAAGTTCTAATATTTCAGATATAAATCAGTTATTATAAAGTAACTTTTAATCAAAATTATGAAAATCAACTTTATAAAACTCAGTTTATCAGAACTCATTTATGCATATAGATTTCTATACATACCCTAAATTTTAATCAAAATAAAGTTTATAAAACTCATCTGATTAGAACTTAGTTATGCAAATAGATTTCCAAACATACCCCAAATTTTGATGTATGTATAGATTACAAAGTTTATTCGCAAGATTTACCCCAAGCCTTTACCCGAGCATGGACAAGTATATGAACTTTGATAAGCAAGAGTGTCATATATTGTGTTACAAGGATTTGGAAGGAGAAAAAAAAAAGTAGAGTGACTTAACTTATTTTCATCAATCTTGACATTATTAACAAATATTTTCATTTTTTTAAAATTAAACAATATATGGAAAGGAAATAACTCATCTATTCCCCTCTTCCTTTTCTTTTCTATCATGTTTTCTTCTCACCAAATAAACCTCTAGCTCTTGTTTGATTTATGTGGAAAGAGGAGGAAGGAAAATGAAATTTCCCCCTATTTAGTTGCATGAAGACAAAGGAAGGAAGGAGAAAAACATGTGGTACTCACATTTGAAAAGGTTATTATTGAACAGGCTAGCTACAGTTTTACCATCACCAATGCCTTAAAGATAGTAATTCAATAATGTTAGTTTATAAACTGTTATGTAGGTGTTGTATCTGTGCCATTTAAAGTCCTCGGTATTCCAGTTTATAAATTGAATGTTTTCTAAGAGGGTCATTTTGGTGGAGGGATCTTGCTAGTCTAAAAATTAATGCAGTTGATATTGGGAGGGTTGGTTTATCGATGAGATTAGAAGGAGAGTAGGGTCAGGTCATATGGTTAGGTTCTGGACAGAGTGCGGGGTAGGAGTGAATTGTCTTAAAAATTGTTTTGATAGACTTTTCATGTAGATGTGGATAAAAATGCTACTATTAGTTCCTTGGGTTTTTGGAGAATGGTTCTGGGTGTTGGAATCTACAATGGAGAAGGAATTTGTTCTTTTGGGAACAAGAAGGAGCTGAGGACTTGCTTAAGCGCTTGGAAGATGCCAAAATTGCCCAAGATAAAGATGATGGATGGTTGTGGGTCCATGACAAAAGTGGTGACTACTCTGGTCGTAGTGCTTTCCGGGTGCTTCAAATTGGTTCTAATCAACCTGATGATGTCTTTTATAAAGGGATTTGGAGTAGTATTGTCCCAACAAAGATGAGATATCTTGTTTGGAAAATGGTTGTAGATGGAATGCTGATTCGCTTAAACCTTGCTTCCCTGGGTATCCTTGGGCCTAATGTGCCTTCTTTGTGAGCCTTATGTGATAAGGTGGATGAATCTGTTGATCACTTTGCTGCTAATCAATTTACTGATAAAAATAAATAAATAAATAAATAACGTTAGTTTATATTTTTATGATTTTTCTTTTTAATTATATGTCATTTTGTAAAATTGGATTGTCGTTCAAACAGGGACCCCAAATGGGACGTTAATATTCATTCCAAGTGTAGGGCATAGTTAGAGATAATTTCTATAGCTGAAGACCCTCTTGTTAATGCTGAAGGACAGATAAACCTGCAAGTGTAAATGCATCTCCTCATCCCCACACAAGGAAAATCAATTGCAATAACTATGCCCTAGTCATTTTAGTTTGGACATTGGACTTACCGTAGAAAATCATTTCAACGTAGCTCTGGTCTGCTGTGGACCAAATGCATTAAACACTCTATACTATGCATTTAGAAGTAGTACTACAGTTCTTTTATGAACTTATTATAAATGTTTTTTCCAATCTAACTTCTTATAAGGCTACGTGAAATTTTACTGCAAATTAAAGGAGGAGGAGCGTTTCTTGGAAATGGAGAAAAATTACATTTTATTTACTGAAGTACAGAACTAATTAGACCATAAGTTAATAGAAATGAAAAATCTGAGGTACTATAATGATAATAATTTCACATCTCATATAGGTGTAGCTAGGCGTGTAGCATTGCATGCATGTATGTTGATGCTTTTTAACTTTTAATTATATATTTCAGATATTTCCATACAAGGATGCATGTTGCATGAAATATTAACCAAATAGAAAGTATTAATCTGGTTTGATAGTTAAAATGAATAATTTAAAGAATAAAGTAAAAAAAGTTGTAGGTCGAATCTCACCCACAATAAAAATACTAATATTTACTGATAATTAGAAAGAAATATTACCAAATAAACACATAAAGGACAATCTATAAATAACAATAGCCAATTCAACATTCACAACAAGAATTTGAAATTCTACAAAATGGGTGAGAGTGAATTGATACATTCCATATTCCTAGCTTTACATAATTATGTAAAAAGAGTCTTTGGAATGTAACATAGTGGAGTTACTGATTTCGATGAATAACTACAAATTTATCCAAACAAAGGATGCATAAAAAGCTTTATGATGCCACTGCCACATGTAGATAATAAAGATAAAGATAGGGGATTTTAGACTGTCATAAGCCTTAACAGTCAGTAACTATAACACAGTGATTCATTCATAAAAGAGAAAAAGTAAATGACTACTGAGACATACAGAAACCCTACAAATGGCCCAAAACATAGATGACCTCATTGCAAATTCAATATATCTGTAAGTCTATACCACACTTTCCCATGATTTTCCAGATGTTAACAACTCATAACAAATGGTTGTTTTAAGAGCACAGTAAAAGGGTTTGATATGCATAATATACTTTTCAAATTTTGGATTTATCTGTAGTCTATGTATCTGACTGACTAGTACACTGTACTAAGTAAAATACCAGGGGCACAGTGATGAGATGAATGCTTTTTTGGGTTGGGGTATGCTTGGGCTTTTGAACAATTGTTTTTGAACAGTATTTATGTAAGAATTGAGAGGTTAAGTAAGCATGTACATGATGACAAGAGAAAGAGAAGGAAATTAGAGAGAAAAAGGACAGGTTGTTGATTTTGTATGAGATTTTATTTTATTCATTGCAGGTAAAAGTACACTTACTTACACTCATATCATCAAACGTGCCCCTCCAAAGTGTATTTACTACATACATATATATATATATATATATATATATATATATATATGTATGTATGTAGTAAATACACTTTGGAGGGGCACGTTTGATGATATGAGTGTAAGTAGTACATGTATTTCATAATAATTACCGAATTCCTTGTCATATTGCATAACACAACAGATGAAGTTTTATAATTGTGAATAATATAAAAACGAAAGAAGTACCTCTCCCAATAATCATACCCATCATATCACATTTGTAGTAACTATAAACCATATCATATTTGAAGATGAAATAACTATACATACACATATATAGTATATAAAGCATACCGTATTAGTATACTAAGTATATTAATATAAGAGGGGTGTACGTTCTTAAAGCCTCCATAGTTGGGAGCCCCTAAGACCTTGTTTGGGAGTGGCGTTTTGGAGGGGAAGGGAAATGATAGCTTTGGAAATCCTTCCCCTTGTTTGGGAGTTGGATCAAGAGGAGGAGAAGGTTTTGGAGGGTTTCTCCCTCCAAAACCCTCGACATGTCTATTTTTCAAGTTCCCTCAATTTGGGGTTTTTGAAGATAAAATGTCAAAATAGCTAAATATTTTTAGTAGTATTATATATTATTGTCTATTTCTCATTGTTAATTTACATTTTGAAAGGAAAAATAAAAATATCATTATATTATTATTAGTTTACTCTCCCTCATCTAAATTTCATACTCTCAAACAAAGGGATGATTTCCTTTCTTTCCCCTTCCCTTCATTCCCTTTTTTAACCCTTTGATCCATCTCCTTCCCTTTCCATCCTAACTTCTAAACAAAGCCTAAGATGTCTTTGTTTTTTGAGGACCATGAACAAGTTGGTTGCACCATTGGAATAGTAAACTGTTTTTAACTAGTGAATGGTTAATATGTTTATTTTAATTTTTAATGGAATTAAATAAATTTATTGAGAGAAATTGAGAAGAAATATAGGGTATATTAATGGTTAATATGTTTATTTCAAATGAATTATTTTTTCATCTTAAATTGGGCTATGCTAAATTTCACATACGTTTAACTAGCTCCAATTTGTATAGTTTGTCAGCTTGAATCACAATGATTTGTTAATGGATATATACAACTAAGTTGATTTTTATGAAATATTTAACTTTAATATATAAGTTGATTATGATGACTTATTTGGGCCATTTGACAGTTCCAAAAAAATAGATTAAATACGTACAAGTATATGGTTTCTTTGGCATCCTAGTAATTGTTTTGTTACTTTATTTCCTTATTCTTCTGTATAGTTGTGGTACTTTCTCTCTCATCTTCCCCTCAGCCTGAAAGAGGTAATTGTACAAGTCCACGTGCGTAGACCCCTAATGTGCTATTCCAAAGAAACAGAGCAGGCCCAATGTTTCACGGTCCTTCTGCTACTGTACCACATGAACATCCAACATTAACAAGGATCCCTTGATTTCTAAAAGCCTTTTTAGCCATAAGGGGTTCTTTCTTTTCTGTTATCTTTCTCATTCCAATATTAAAGGCACTCTATTATATAATATCCCATGCAATGTAACAACTAACAAAAGACTCATCTTTTAGCATTTGTTCTATTTCACAAAAATATTCAAGTACCTTGTAGTTATGGTACTCAACAATGATGCACCTAAAAATGGTTGCTAAATAAAATTGGAAGAACATAAAAAAAACTATCCTAGTACCTCTGAAGCTAGTGATTCCAGTTGCTTCAAATGAAAAATAGTTACTTGACATTTTTCACAAACAGTATTCACCGTACATGATGTGAATGTTTGTTAGTTATAATTGGCGATGGAAGTTGAATGGTGCCAGGGACTACTCCAATTTGATAATGATGTCATGTTTGGTCAAATGCCATGGATGATAGATGAGGACAGTAACCATTAGCAATGTAGACTCTACTGCAATATGTTTTTACATATTCACGGTCAAATATGGTACCAACACTGTCTATGAGATAATACATTCAAGTATTCATAAAGACTTTGCTAATGTACATTTCCACTACATGTGAAAATTATATAGATATACTGCTATACTTTGAGATAGTACCAGTATAACTTCTTCAAACACCTCAAAAAGTAATCAATGTCTCGAAACTTAAAACTAATTTTCTTCTTTGTTTTTGTGTTTGACGGAGTTTAAGATAAGTATCAGTTATTGGATGAGAATATGTTCTAGCCAATACTTATAAAGCTTAGAAAATTATGATGATTAGGTTGAGTTAGGTCTAGTCATTCTAATATGACATTAAAATTTGACCCCCCAATTACCGTCCCTAAAAAAATTCAAGTTCTAAATGTTTCCCCTCTCCCAGATCTCAACCTAAAAAATATTTCATGTACTCTAAAAAAATCTAATATATGAACTTATGAGATATTATCTATATATTTTATATTATCTAGACATTTTATATATACAATTTAAAATATTTTAAGATATTTTAAACTTATTAAGTTTTAAACTTGCTACAAATAAATCCTTTACAAAATAAAAATAATCACAATAATTATGTGGACTCAATCAAACATAGCTTCAAGTGATTGCAAATGTTGAAAAACTCCGAAAATGGATTAATCAATGATGGACTTTGTGAGCTCTAGGCAAAAACAATCGAAGAAAATGAAGATGACAATGCTTAATCATCCGTGACAGAAACTATCTCTAAGTTTAACTAACATAAGTATATTAAGAATTGAATTGAAAGAGAAAGCGAAAGTGAAAGTAAAAGATGGGCAATTTGTGCCCCAGAAGATAGAACGGAATAAGAAGATTGAAGGTCAGGTGGTCGGGTTCAAAGGAGAAGAAATCACCCTTTAGAGG
This sequence comes from Lupinus angustifolius, assembly GCF_001865875.1. Taxonomy (NCBI): domain Eukaryota; kingdom Viridiplantae; phylum Streptophyta; class Magnoliopsida; order Fabales; family Fabaceae; genus Lupinus; species Lupinus angustifolius. Next base: position 18,866 of record NW_017722991.1, read on the forward strand.
ATACGTTGAGGTCTGGTTGACCATGGGAAACACCCCTCTACAAAACAATTAGAACTAGGTTCCTCATCATTGAATATTTTGATGATATTATCTTGTCTGGAAATAACATTAAGGAGATTAACAATGTTAAGGTATCCCTGGTGAAGATCAAGTATCAAAGCATCTATTAATGCTAATGGTTCAAATATTATCATTTCCACCAATTGGAAATGCTTTGGTGGTTAGTCATCATTTGATCAACCAATCTGCAGTCTTTTTTATCAAATCCAAACTTCTACTAAAGCTGATAAATTGGTAATTGAACAACAAGTTCTGCAACATTCACCTACTAGAATCTGAGAATCGTCAAACTAGTAAAAGAACAAATATTCCTATAGTAAACATGCCTTCATGCTACAGTGACATGTACTTCTCGAGTAATAATGCAGTTAATTTGAGCATGAAGGATCAAAATTAAATAAAAGATTAATGTGTTCTGCACCAGATATTATAGATTTTGAACATGCACAAATATATGTGTACTGCAAATCTGTATCCAGCTTTGAATAGACTGCAAAACAGAACTCCTAAAATCATCATCAACTACACTATATACTTTTGCCTGTCATCCAGACAAATGAAAAACAAATGTCACCCATAAGGCTAGGCTCACGAAGATAAAAATGCATACTAACCACAAAAATGGGGAAAGCAAAGTTGGTAAACAAACTTGCAAAAGACATTGAAGAATCAAAGAAAAGAAGGAGAATTATTCAATGGTGGATTAACGAACAAGTGGAAGAAAACACATGTATATGAATAACCTCAGGAAGAATTCTTTATTATGAATGAAATGCCGATCTAATGATCAGTTTAAACTTGTTACAAAGGAGATGATCTAAAACTAACCTAAAGCTAAGAATTTATACAAAAATGGAAAGCTACTAACTAACTAAAATAAGAGCACATGCAAAAAGCCTAACTAACAAAATAAGAGCACATGCTAAATATACAAAATGTGCTAATAACAAGAACTATAACTAATTGGAAATCATAGATGCTCCTGATGTTGTGGTCATATGCAATTATATGTTGTTGGCTTGGTCTTGCAAGATCAGTTGGTGCAGAGTTGATTTTTCTAGTTGATCTGGTTTGTTGACTTAGTAGGGCAAATTGATGATTATGTTTTGTGATTGTCTTGGTTATTTGGATGTGAAGAACTTGATCATTTATAGCTGCTTAGTCAGGTTCTTGAGTCATGGCTGCTTGGTGAGTTCCTTGTCCTTGAGTCATGGCTGCTTGGTGAGTTCCTTGTCCTTGAGTCATGGCTGCTTGGTGAGTTCCTTGAGTCATGGTCAGTATTGGTTGGTTGTAAAGACATGAATTTATATGAGAGTTTTGTGTCTCCTTTGATACCCCCCACAAGTTGGGGCACAGATGCTGATGAGGTCCAGCTTGGTTTGAATTGTTGAGTACTCTTTTGCTCCTAGAGGCTTAGTGAGAGCATCTGCAAGTTGTGAATGTGAAGAAACATGAAGGAGTTTGATCTTACCTTGAGTGCACTTTTCTCTAACAATGTGACAATCAAGCTCTATGTGCTTGGTTCTTTCATGGAAAACATGATTAGTGGCAAAATAGATTGCAAATTGATTATCACAAAACATAATAGTAGGTACAGTGAAAGAATATTGTAAGTCTTCAATTAAGTAAGCCAAGTTAATTCACTAGTGGTGATAGCCATAGCCCTATATTCTATTTCACATGAACTCCTAGATATGGTTTTCTGTTTCTTGGATTTCCAAGATATAAGATAGTTGACAAGATATATGCAATAGCCTGTTATGGATCTTCTAGTGTGAGGGCAAGCTGCCTAATCACTATCACTATAAGCTTTTAATTGAACAGTGGATTCACTAGAAAAGAATAAACCTATAGTAGGAGTTCCTTTAATATATCTAACAACTATTAAGGCTGTAGTGTGACGAGTTATGGTAGGCTTGGCTATGAACTGTGCCAACTGTTGAACAGAGTAGCACAAGTCAGATCTGGTATTTATCAAGTAGATAAGTCTTACTATTAATCTTCTATAAGAGGAAAGATCAGGGAAGGAGGTACTAGAATCCTGAAAAAGGTGCCTGCCACTTGTCATAGGTGTAGTTGAAGGTTTGCAGCCTAGCATTCCTACATCAGAAAGGATCTCAAGGGCATATTTTCTCTGATTCATAGAGATGTATGTGTTGTTTATGGAAATTTCAAAGCCTAGGAAGAATTTTACAGTGCCCAGGTCTTCGATTTTGAAAGTACTGTCAAGGAGAGTCTTTAGTTTGGTAATTTCATTGGCATTGTTTTCAATAAGGATAATGTCATCCACATAAACAAGGATAACAATGATTGAGGTTGGGGAAATCCATTTAGTAAAGAGGGAATGGTCTCATTTAGCCTTATGATAATCATGTTTAAGGAGAAATTGAGATAATTTTGCAAACCATTGTCTGCTTGCTTGCTTGAGACCATGTAGGAATTTTTCAAGCTTGCAGATATGGTTTTGTCCAAAAGAAGGAAGGCCAGGAGGGAGGTCCATATAAACAGTTTCCTTAAGGTCTCCATGAAGAAAAACATTATTGATATGAAGCTGTGGTAAGGGCCAGTTATGGATGGAAGCTAAAGCTAGAAGGAGCCTAACAATACTTATTTTGGCAACTAGTGAGAATGTATCGATGTAGTCTATGCCTTCAGTTTGGGTGTAGCCTTTGGCCACTAATCTAGTTTTATATCTCTCAATTGATCCATCAGCTTTATACTTTATCTTAAAGACCCATTTGCAGCCAATATGGTTCTTATCTATAGGTAAATAAATTATCATCCAAATGTTGTTATCTCGCAAATCTTGTAGTTCTTTGTGCATGGCTTCCTGCCATTGAGAAATTTTGATAGCTTGCAGATAGGCTTTTGGTTCAATCTCAGAAGAAATAGAAAGAATTCTATGCAAGTAAGGTTTGGATAGATTTTCATATGATATATAGGAGGATAAAGGGTATTTTGATGTAGAGGATAGGGTGGTGTTATTGAGTAAGGCACAATGATAGTCTTCTAAATATGTAGGTGGTTTTGAAAGTCCGTTGCTTCTTCTCAAAGGAGGTGGAGGTTGGTGATGGATAGAGGAATGAGGTTCAAGGGAGTGTGGAGGTATTGTACTTTCTATAGATTGTTCATCAAGAATTGATATGACTGATGGCAAAGTATCTTCTTAGAAGGCATTAGTAGAAGAAGGTTCAGGTAAATGGGGATGATTAGGAGAGACAATGGGGAAATTGGCTAAATATGAGTAAGGAAATATGGTTTCATAGAAGACTACATTCCTTGTTACATGTAAGACTTTGGTTAAAAGATTCATAACTATATATCTTTTGACACCTTGCTTGTATCCTAAGAAAATGCATCTAGCAGCTCTAGGATCAAATTTGGTTCTAGAGTGTTTCTGAGTGCTTGCATAGCATAAGGAACCAAAAGTTCTTATGTGTTGTAGATAAGGTAACATTTTATACAAGACCTCATGAGGGGTCTGTTGTTTGAGGATAAAAGTAGGTAAAAGGTTAATGAGGTGAGTGGCATGCTTGATAGCATAAGACCAAATTTTTTTGGGTAGGTTGCTCTAGATCATGAGAGTCGTAGCTACATTAAAAAAAAGTTGATATTTCATCTCAACAACTCCATTTTATTGAGGGGTATATATGCATGAAGTTTGATGAATGATTCCCTTTGTGGCATAGAAAGGCCTCATAGAGAATTCAACTCCATTATCACGTCTTATTGTTTTGGTTTTAGTAGAGAATTGTGTTTCTATCATATTGATAAAATTCTGTAAAGTGATTTGGGTTACTGCCCTACTCTACATGAGATAAACCCATGTGAACCTTGAATGGTCATCAACAATAGTCAAGAAGTACTTATGACCATGTAATGAAGGAATATGGAAAGGTCTCCACATGACAGTATGTACTAAATCAAAACAATGTAAAGACTGGCTATTACTTATAGGAAAAGAAAGCTTTTTCTGCTTAGCCAAGTGACAAATCTCACAAAGTTGAACTCTATTGAAAGTAATGAAAGGAAACTTTGTTCTAATAATGTCCAGACAATTGTAAGAAATATGTCCTAATCTAAAATGCAATAAGCTAGAACTAGAAAAACTAGGTTGGCAAATATTAGAAAAGTTCACATGATGTTGTGTAAATGTAGAGTTAAGCACATATAAGCCAATTGAAGCTTTAGCTATACCAATCTTCTTCAAAGACTTCTTCGTCTAGATAAGGCAACAATTAGAATCAAAGGATAATATGTATGACAAATCAGAAGTAAATCTTGATATTGATAGCAGATTATATGGAAAGTCAGATAGATAGAGAACATTATACAGAATGAGATTGAAAAGCAAAAAAATAGTGCTGGAGATTTGTGAGATTACCTCACTACCGTTAGGTAACTTGACCTTAATTGGCTTTATTCCATTATAAGTTCCAAAATTATAGAGTTTGGAATTAATATGGTCTATTGCACCACTATCTAATATCCAAGAGGATAATGGTTGATTAAGATGAGAATTACCTGCATTGTTCATGTCTGGTGGTACTGAAGTGGCTGAGAGAATGTTGGAGTGTTCTCCATAAATCCTTTGTGTATTTTGTGTCTACTGCAACATGCTCATAAGAAATTGATATTGTTGCTCACTGAGTCCAAAAATCTTATTATTTGGTCTATGTCTTGTATATCATTCTTTTATGATTCATTCAAGCCCGTGGATTGAGCAGAGTTTACTTGTTATCATCTGTTGAGTGGAAAATTTGCAGGGTAACCATGCAACTTGTAGCAGGTCTCTATGGTGTGTCCATTCTTCTTGAAATAAATACAAAACTTTGGTGGAGCTTGTGTCTTGTTGTAGTAGTCCTTGCCATATCCACTAGAAGTTCCTCTTCAAAGAGCGTTGTTGGAATTTCTATTTGTTGTGTATGACCTTCCTGAGTATCCTCATCTCCTTCCATTGTTGGAGATAGTCGTTGCTTTTGAATCTGAATCATGCCCATACATTTGTGTCTCTCGTTGAACAACAAGGGAAAAAACTTTTCTTATTGAAGGAAGGAGCTCCATGAGCATAATTTGGGATTTAACTCCACTATATGCATCATTGAGTCCCTTGAGGAATTTAATGATCTTGTCATCTTCTCTATGCTTCTTGATGTCACAGAAGGCATCACAAGTGCATCTTGGTTCCAGCCTAAATGTATCTAACTCATCCCACATGATTTTAGTTACGGTGAAGTACTTTGAAACACTTAAATCACCATGCTTAAGGTTTCCTATGGTATCTTGCAAATCTGCTATCCTAAAGAGGTTACCTTGAGAGAATCTTTCATTGATATCTTCCTAGACCTCAAAGGCTTTTTCAATCCAAAGGATGCTTTGGGCTAAAGATGGTATAACTGATCTAATGATCCATGAGGTGACCATATTTTGGCCCTTGCCTATGCCTTTGATGAAGAATCTATCTTGCTTGGCATTCTAATTGATCCATCCACGAATTCCCATTTCTGTTTTAATGTGAGGCTCATCTACATAGACCTTGTTCACTGATGATAGTTGTCACCATTCAGCAATGGTGATACAAGAGGGGTGGCAGAATTTTCTAAAGGATGAATGTAGTATGGGTCTTGAGAAGGGTCAAAGGAAATTTGGGCAGGGTTAGGTAGAATGGAGCTTGAATCCATGATAGACATTTGTTGAATGTAATAGAGCTTACTAAAAGAGCTTTGATATCATCAAAGAAAAGAAGGAGAGTTATTCAATGGTGGATTAACAATCCAAGAAGAACAAAAGGAAGAAAACCAATATATATGAATAACCTCGGGTAGAATTCTTTATTATGAATGAAAAAGAAAAAGGAAAAATCAGATTTTCAATATCATAAACATGGTCACCTTTAGAAGCAGAAATACAATAGAAACATAAGCATCTTCAGCCATAGAAATAAAGGCAAGATTTCTAAGACCAAGAACAACTTTTCCAATGCCCTTCACTATTCTGCACTTTTCTGAGTATTTATTATCAGTATAGAATTCATGAACATCCATTATACTAGCCTTGTTGCATTTGCCTACTTTTCCTTTCTCATATAAATCAACCCCATCCTTATTTTGAGATGTATCCTCTTGGAACTCTCCATCCATGATTGTACTCAACTCATCCAGTCTTCTTTTAAAATACCAATGCAATATAACTAACAGTAGCGAAGGAGAACAGTAAAGGGCCACCTCCCACACACACATCGATCATATATATATCCTTGCAAGGAATAAGTTTTGGTGCGATCAAATCGGCTTGTTGTGGGACCTGTACTCTCGGTTATTTCCGAATAGTGATTGGGAGGATAATGGTGTAAGGATGGTGGACATATGCATAGCATGCTACAACGTATTTATCGATATTGATTCTAAAATCATAAGTTTTATACTTCATTCATCATTAATACATGCGTGTATGATCATATGATTGCGGGGAATAAGTTTTGGTGCGATCAAATCGGCTTGTTGTGGGATCTGTACTCTCGGTTATTTCTGAATAGTTATTGGGAGGATAATGGTGTAAGAATGGTGGATATATGCATAGCATGCATACAATGTATTTATCGATATTGATTCTAAAATCATAAGTTTTATACTTCATTCATCATTAATACATGCGTGTATGATCATATGATATATCTGTACTTGTTCTTTGTCTTGGTGTGATATTTTATGTAATTTCACGACTTCAATAATAAGTTTTTCATTAGATGTTTTACTTTAGAAAGTGTTGTTGTGTTGTAAGACTTTCAATGATAAATGATGATTCAAGAAATACCTAATCTTGAATCGGATGAATGAAAGCGATTAAGTTCATTTTAGATCGGAATTTTTGTTTTTGCGTAAAATGTTATTTCGTAAGAATATTAATTATCAAAGTGACCTAATTAGCGTTATTTTGATTTTGGCGTGATGAAGAGTTCGAGAAGAGACCCGACCAATTAAGCTCACCTGGGATCGAGAAAACAATCTGCACGACACACTCAGTGAGGGAGAAAACATCGTGACACAGTGGTGTCCGAATATGCTTCAGAACCTCTAAACTCCCTCACAAGTTTGGAGTTGTCTTGGGTATTAAGAAAGCTTGTACTTAATCAATTATCTTTTTTGTTTAGATTAAGTACATCAATATTTCTTATGCCGAATTATGTTACGTTATGTTTATGTATGAAGATGCCATGATTATACCTGTTTAATATTGCTCGAATAATTGTTCTAAGAATTATTTGTATGAGATAATTGTTAAATTCAAGGCTTAAAAACATGTGTTCTAAATGAGAAAACTTTTCATTGAGAAAAAAAATTTAACTAAGTTTCAGGCTTTTCTTGCTTGAGCGAGATAGCTCTCGCTTGAATGAGAAGTGTCCAGAGAAAACGAGTTTTCTCGCTTGGGTGAGATAGCTCTCGCCTAAGCTGAAATATGCACAAACAAAAATGGTTGTTTTCTTGCTTAAGCGAGACACCTCTCGCTTGAGCCACATGTGCCTTATAAAAATGGTGATTCTCTCGCTTGAGCAAGACAACTCTCGCTTGAGTGAGAGGGCTCCATACAGACAAGGCTTCTTAAGTCGTCTGAACAATAACTCTCACATGTGCGAGAGTCTAATGTCATTTTTGCCTTCAAGAATTCATTCACTTCCAATTCTATTGAATAAAACCTAAAACACCTTTATTGGAGATAATGTTCTTTCAATAAGTAAATGTTGTAAAGATGAATAATTATATGAAATTCTTGGAAATGATACAAAGAAGAGTTGCCATATCTAAAGTGATGTGTGTAAAGAATTGTATGGTTAAGGACGAGGCCTCCAAGTGTTACATTATGTCCATGCAGCAAGATCATCTGACCGTAAGAAGCTTGGCTTGAGAGTCGTCTATGGTGATTCATTGATGGTTCATAGTGGTGCTGAGAAGTATTATATGCCCATGCAGCAAGATCGTCAAACCGTAAGAGGCTTCGCTTGAGAGCCATCCAGGGTGATTCATCGATGGTTCGTAGGGTGCTGAGGTTTATTATCTGTGGTTTAAATGTTAAGATTGGGTCCACTAGAAGCATTCCCGATGGAAGATGTGTTAGGATAGGCAGATCGTTATAAAAGATGGATTAAAAGATTTAATTTGCTAACTTCGGTTAGTGTGCATATTCATTGTGAATAATGAAGTAGTGGAGATGAAATTTACGGGAGACGAACGAGCCCCGAGATGTTGAGAGGGATGGGGATGGCGGTGATTCGTCAGCAAAGTCTTGAGGGAGAGTCTAGGTGAGACAAGTCCCGTGTATTCCTGTATGAGGTATTCTATTGGATCAGACAATGCTCACCGCGCAAACTAGATGATGTCTGACAACCCCTCTTTGCAATCAGGGTTGATGAGAGGAATGCCCAGAAAGTGTTTGATACGACACCATCCTAAAATGGACAGTTCCGTTGGAAAAGATATGTCATATATATATATATATATATATACATCCTTGTGAGGAATAAGTTTTGATGTGATCAAATCGGCTTGTTATGAGACCTGTACTCTCGGTTATTTCCGAATAGTTATTGGGAGGATAATGGTGTAAGGATGGTGGACATACGCATAACATGCATACATGGTATTTATCGATATTGATTCTAAAATCATAAGTTTTATATTTCATTCATCATTAATACATGTGTGTATGATCATATGATATATTTGTACTTGTTCTTTGTCTTGGTGTGATGTTCTGTGTAATTCTACGACATCAATAATAAGTTTTTCATTAGACATTTTACTCCCTCTCTTTCTTTCTTGTGTACTCGTATACATCCATATTTAGATGGACAGATCAACGTTGATCAGGGACTACCGCTTTAACATGTCCCAGGATGGGGCATGGAGCGTTGAAGGGAACAGATACACCTACACTAGTCCCCGCGACCTGGAATTGGATCTCGTACGTGATGGCTTTGTGTTGCATTGATCGAGGCCGTACCCGATACAAATAATATAACAATTAAAATTGCAATACTAGGAAGGGACTCCTAGGCCATTTCCGAAGGATTATCTTTCAAGCAAAGTTTCAAACACATTATACTCACACACACACAAGGGGTTTTTTGTTGTTGGATAGTATGAACATAAATCAAATTCAGAAACAATAGTTAAACAATGTAATAAAACGGCTAAATCCCTTTGGTTCATTTGTTAACAACTCAATCCTTA
>NW_017722992.1:0-3035 GCF_001865875.1 Lupinus angustifolius
AAATGACTTTTCAAGGTTGTAATGGGGCCAAGGACAAGGTAGGATAAATATGGGATATGTAGGTAAAACTAAATGGAATATAGGAGCAATGGGGAATAAGTAAAAAGTAAGCAAAAATCAACCCAAAATAAGACCAAATCTCTAATTCCAATCTTGTTTGCCTTACTCAACCTTTTATTCACTTTTGTTTCTCTTTCTGTTGCTTTTCTTTTTCATTTTCGTTTTATTTATGAACACTTATGTACGCAATTGTATTAACCATCATTAAGACATAACCAAAAATCCACAAGATTTGAGGAACAATGCACCCTTTCTTACTTAATACCTATTCCCAAAACAATTCTAAAGCTCCAAAATTCCCTAAGGTTAGGACAATCATGGTTTTTCACTTATAAGCTTGTAATGAGCTAAGTAACAATGAAAGAAGTAAAAGTCTCAAAGGGGCTATCAAAGGATAAATTCGTTCAAGGTAGGCTTATATGGCTAAGTGGCTTATTCAAAAGAAATGCCTAGATCACTTCAATATGTGCATGTGAATATCAAGTATCAACAAGAAACAAGTCAAGTTCTAGAGTGCAAGTAATCAAGAGTGCCATCATACATGAAATAATATTAGATGGCATATAGAAATCCATCCACAATTAAGGCTCAAATTCTCACAAGGGATAAGTCTATCACAATTGTTTCAACCTCTTAATTCTCACAAGCAACTTGACATACAGAAATGCATGGATTCATACCACAAGATATCAAGACTTAAGTGAATGAAAGTATGAGAGAAAATGCCCAAACCTAAGCAAAACCTAAAAGTCAAAGAAAAACATACATCAACAAAACCTACAACCTACAATAGTCTCCCCCTACACTTAAACTACACATTGTCCCAATGTAGCACAATCAGAAAATCCAGACATACATACCAATCAACGGAATTGGACAAGTGCAATAAAAAGTAGAGAAGAGAAATAAAAACTCCATGATTCATGGAAGTAGGAAAGTGGGTTCAACCAATGAGTCCTCCTCCACAAGTTCATCCACTAAGGAAGGATTTGTGAGGAAAGGCTTGAGGTGATGCCCATTAACCTTGAAGCTCTTATCTGTGGATTCACTTTTGATTTCTATAGCACCATAAGAAAACACATTAGTAACAACAATGGCTCTGTGGATGCACTTTTGATTCACTAACAATGGCTCTGTGTATGCCAAACCTGCAAAAAATGTGAGACCTAACAAAATCCATAACAACCCTAGCATCATTAGTCCTGGTGGCCTTAGCTTCCACCCATTTAGAAACATAATCAACAGAAAGTAGAATATAGTAAAAGCCAAAAGAAACAGGAAATGGACCCATGAAATCAATACCCCAGACATCAAACACCTCGCAAAATAATATAGGTTGTTGAGGCATCTCTTGTCTTCAAGAAAAGGTACCACCTACTCTCTAACACTGCTCACAAGTGTTACAAACCTCCATGCATCTTTGAAGATGGTGGCCCAATAAAATCCAGAGTTCAGCACCTTTCACGCTATCCTTTGGGTACCAAGATGGCCACCCACTGTAGAAGAATGGCAAAACTGAAGGACTAACTCAATCTTATGATCTGGAATGCATCTTCTAGTAACCTGGTCAGTACACAATCTCCACAAATAGGGATCATCCCAAACATAATATTTAGCATCACTCTTAAGTTTATCATTTTGATCTCTAGACGCAAGTGGAGGAAAAACAAATGCAATCAAATAATTAACAATGTTAGCAAACCAAGGGGTGGGGAATGACACACAAATATTCAAAAGTTGTTCATTAGGAAAATCATCTCTGATAGGCATCATATCAACAACTCCCTCAATCCTACTCAAGTGGTCAGCCACCAAACTTTGTGCTCCACTCCTATCACGGATCTCCAATTCAAACTCTTGGAGCAAGAGAATCCATCTAATAAATCTTGGTTTGGAATCAGCTTCCTTTAATAGGAACTTCAAAGTTGTATGGTCAGTGAAAACAACTATTCTAGAACTAAGCAAATAAGACCTAAACTTATCCAGAGCAAATACAATTGCTACAAGATCTTTTTCAGTTGTGGTGTAATTTGCTTGTGCAGCATCTAAAGTCCTAGAAGCATAATAAATTACCCTAGGCAGTTTGTCCACTTTCTGAGCAAGGACAACCCCCAATGCATAATTAGAAGCATCACACATCAGCTCAAAAGGGACTGTCCAATCAGATGCCTGGATAATAGGAGTGGTGGTCAAGGCTGTCTTGAGGCAATCAAATGCCTCCATACATCTCTCATCAAAATCAAATACCACCTCCTTTTGCAACAGGTTGGATAGTGGAAGATCCTTCTTGCTAAAATCTTTAATGAACCTGCGATAAAAACCTGCATGATCAAGTAAAGAACGAACCTCTCACACGCAAGAGGGGTAAGGCAATTGTTAAATAACATCTATCTTGGAAGGCTCTACCCCGATTCCCCTATTTGAGATCACATGTCCCAAAACTATGTCTCGCTCTACCATGAAATGACATTTTTCGTAATTCAGAACAAGGTTAGTTATAATGNTTTCGATGCATTTATGAAGAACTCTATCCAGACTATCCAAACATGCATCAAATGAAGATCCATAAGCTGTAAAATCATCCATAAACACCTCAATGCAATTCTCTAAAAAGTCACTGAAAATGCTCACCATACACCGCTAGAATCTACCAGGGGCGTTGCATAGGCCAAAAGGCATCCTCCTATAGGAAAAAGTGCCAAAGAGGCAGGTGAATGTGGTCTTCTCCTGATCCTCAAGGGCAATATCGATCTGGAAGTACCCAGAAAAACCATCAAGGAAACAATAATGAGATTTATCTGCTAAGCGCTCAAGCATCTTATCAATAAATGGTAAAGGAAAATGATCCTTTCTTGTTGCTTGGTTGAGCCTCCTATAATCAATGTAGACTCTCCAACTATTCTGCACTCTCGTAGGAATCAACTCATCTCTCTCATTTCTCACCACTGTAATTCCTGTCTTCTTTGGAACCACCT
>NW_017722993.1:0-1391 GCF_001865875.1 Lupinus angustifolius
AAGAGTATCCTATGCATGCACATAGATGGGCTGATACTAGGAATATTAGCTAAGGTCCAACCAATTGCCTTCTTATGCTTCTTCAATACTTGCAACAACTTCTCCTCTTGATCAGCATCAAGGGAGGTGGAAACAATAACAGGAAGCTTCTCATCATCCTCTAAGTAAGCATACTTGAGGTTTTCAGGCAAAGGTTTAAGCTTCAATACAGGTGCCTGCAAAATAGATGGAACCAAAGTAGTAGACATAGATTCCGCAGCTTATACCTGGACAAGTAAATCAGATTGTTGTATGATATCTGCATTTCTACAGCCTGCACCTGAACAACTAAATCAGATTGATATATGATGTCTGCAACAATTGGTTTAGTGCAATCTAATTCTGCAACACTTGGATCAACAAAAATATGCATAAACTCATCAATACAAGAATTACACATTTTAGAATCAGTGCATGTAAGACAAGTGTATGAGTATATCAATGATATATAATCAAAATCATAAGAAAACTAGAGATATTCTCATTAGTTAACTCATCAAGTAAATCAATATGAAACATAAAATGGTCTTCATATGGATGCTTCATAGCATCAAAAATATTAAATCGGACCACAATATCACCAAACTCCATAGACAATGTTCCAGCATGGACATCTATCTTGGTCCGGGCTGTTCTAAAAAATGGCCTCCCCAAAATAATAGTATATGTGTTACAGAATGATCTCTCTTCCATATCGAGAATATAAAAAACAGCAGGAAAAATAAGTTCACCAACCCAAACCAAGACATCCTCTATCAAACCTGCAGGATAAGCAGTACTCCTGTTTGCTAATTGAATCACTACCCCAGTGGGTTGCATAGGTCCAAGTGAAAGAGATATGAAAATAGACATATGCATAACATTAATAGAAGCACCTAGATCTAGCATGGCATTCTCAAATTTGCTATTACTTATTATGCAGGGTACATCAAATGTACCTGGGTCTTTACATTTTTCAGGAATGTGAGGAACAGGTTTACCTATTAGTGCTGAAACATTTCTGCCCAAGCTGATCCTCTCATTACCTTTGAGCCTCCTCTTGTGAGTGCACAACTCCTTTAAAAATTTTGCATATCTTGGAATTTGTTTGATTGCATCAAGTAAAGGTATGTTCACCTCTACCTTTCTAAATGTGTCCAAGATCTCCTTGTATACCTCTTCCATCTTCTTACTTGGAATGACTCTTGGAGGAAATGAAAGAGGAATGGAATATGGTTGTACAACACTTGTGGAAGGTTAACTAGCACGAATTTCTTCACTAGTCCTCTCAGTTTCTTGTAAAACCGACTGCTTCATTTTTTATGCAGCTAGATCAACTTCAATTTGTTTGCCTGACCTTAGAGTGATGGCAC
>NW_017722994.1:0-3052 GCF_001865875.1 Lupinus angustifolius
TATTTTGTGCAGCATTATTATTCTGAAATGGTGGCCCTGGATGAGGTTGTGCAGCATTATTATTCTGAAAGGGTTGTATCTTCTTGATGAAGGATCATAATTCTGTTGTTGTTGTTGAGGTCTGTTGTTGTAAATATTTGCAGCATAGGCCTCAGGATGGTCACCAGTTTTGGGCTCCAAGAGAGAAGGAAAAACATCAACATAATGGTTAGTTGCTGTGCAAATACCACAAACTCGTGCTGCAAGTGGAGGTTTATGCTGATTCATGGCAAGTTGAGTGACCAAGGTAGCAAGGGAGTCAATTTTTTTCTCAAGTTTATCTTGCCTCACCGAATTTGTCCCAACATAATGGACACCTCTGACCACTATAGCATCAATACTTCTTGCACTGAACTGTTGAGAGTTGGAAGACATCTTCTCAATCAAACCTCTAGCCTCAAAAGGGGTCATATCTCCAAGTGCACCACCACTAGCAGCATCAATGATATTCCTCTCCATGTTGTTCAGACCCTCATAAAAATAATGCAGGAGGAGTTGTTCAGAGATCCGATGATGGGGGCAGCTTGCACAAAGTCTCTTGAATCTCTCCCAATATTCATATAAACCTTCCACATGTAGTTGTCTGATGCTAGAAATATCTTTTCTGATTGTAGTTGTCATTTGATCGAGGCCGTACCCGATACAAATGATAAAACAATTAAAACTGCAGTACTAGGAATTGACTCCTAGGTCGTTTCCCAAGGATTATCTTTCAAGCCAAGTTTCAAACACCTTATACTCACACACACACAAGGGGTTTTTTGTTGTTGATAGTATGAACATAAATCAAATTTAGAAAGAGTAGTTAAACAATGTAATAAAACGGCTAAATCCCTTTGGTTCGTTTGTTCACAACTCAATCCTCGGTTTCAAAAGATTATTTTCAGATTCACAACTCAATGTATGTAGATGTGTTATGTTTCAATGCAATGTACGTATATGCATGCAATATATAACGTATATGCGTTTTTATTTCAGGCAACTTTTGATGTTGGTGAGGAGCATAAGGATTATATCCTTTAATCGGCTGGCATGGCTCTCCGACAATTCCGAATTGATGCCGAAAATTACTCAAAGATATTGATGGCAATGTCAACCTAAAACCTCCAACTAAATATGCAAATATCGTTGATGAAGAGGATTGGAAGATTTTTGTCACCCTACGCACACAAGACGAGTCTTTCTTGGTAAAATCATATTCTTTGTATTGACTTTTGTATATATGCTTTTGCATATGATTGTTGATATTAATATTGTTTATTGTTTCTGAGAAATGAAAACCGCAAGAGGGCATCCAAGCCTTGATATCCATACTAAGCTTCTCGAGCGGGGTATATAGGAATGAAGGAAAGAATTGTAAGTATTGTTAATTTGTACATTATTGGTTATGTTTTGTATGCATATATATCTAATTACATTATTATTGGTTATGTTTTGTTAGTTGGAGAACAAAAGCGATACACCTATGACTCCACATGGAGTGGAACTCAATGTTCTATGGGTGGTGCCCGAAAGAACAAGGATTGTGTCATCGATAATGAGGAAGTTCAAGAAGCAGCAAGACGTGTTGTAAGTGCTCATATTTTTTAATTATACTTAATTTCCATACTTTATTTATCAAAATATGATTAATTAACATTATGTTTTTTCTTGACTTGTCACGTTGCCTTAAAAGAAAAGAAGGCAAACCTGGATAGTCGCATAATACTTGACAAGGCACTAGGACTACCTATGTACCCTGACCGTATCCGAGGTGCAGGATTTGGGGTTAGCCATTGGACATTTATACCTCATCCAAAGTGTGCAACCAAAGCACAAAAGAGACAGGTTCAAAATCAACTATATGGCCTCATACAACGGTTCAACGAATATGAGCAATCAATGAAGGCGAATGAAGTTGAGTGGCAATGATTAGCTAGTAATGTTGTCATTGTTCCTTCAACCGTCAATGAGAGTTGCACTATGCGTGCACCTTACAACATTCCGATTCTCATTCCTGAGGTAATTTAGTTAACTTATTTATTTTAGTCGTTAACTAATTATATGTTTTAACTTACGTACAAGGAATCAATTCTTGCAAACTTTTCCTGGATACCTTAACTAGTCGAGTAGTGAGTATTAGGAAAGTGCACAAGTTAGCCGATGCTATGCTGCATAATACACGTATCCCACGCCATCATGTGAAGGTCTCCATTGACATTGCAATCGATGATAATGCATTGCTGCAAATTCCTCTCGATGAGGATATCTTCACAGTTGGAGGATTCACAGTTGGAGGGGCTATAGGCACTTTTGTGGCTTGGCTAGTAGACGTTGTTCAAGTAATTCATTCTAAGGTATATTTTTCACCTTATGCTCACTCATATTATATATATATTGATCTATAATTGATATGTTTTTATTGAATATTTCAAGAAAATGTACATTCCACCCCTAGTAGCACCCAAAAGTCTAAGCCATCTTCCGGGGATGTGAGCTCAAAGCCATCTACTAGGGATGTGAGCTCCAAGAAGACTACCAATTATTGTACTCAACTGATGGAGCATGTACAGAAGATGAGAGATGATATGATAATTACATCAATTCCCAATGAAGTCTACGAGGATAATATTGATGAATACGTTGGCATGAGTGAAGTCCGGGATGTATATAAACGTGATTGTATAGGTGCAAGGGATGTATGTATATATATGAGATAAATTATGTTTTCTTAACTTCTCACTTTTGCATGGCGGCGTGTAATAATTAACTAACATTTGTGTTATATATTAGGTACTTGAATGGAAATTTTATTAAGGTAAATAAGAAAAAGGTGATATTCATATCCCCACACCTTACCGCTTCGATGTCACACGAAAAAATTGAGATTGGGGAAAAAATAGAACGAATTACAGACAATCTCATCCGTCATAAAAAAGATGTAGATTTATTTCTTGCACCTTTTCATACAGGATAAGTATTTTGTAATTGTCTTTTATATTTCTTTCTTTAGTATGTTTGTTGTGCTTAACAT
>NW_017722995.1:0-3965 GCF_001865875.1 Lupinus angustifolius
TATTAATTAAGTACATTTTCTATTGTTTAGTGTGATGAAAGTTTACAAATTGAATAATCGTGGTAGAAACAAGTTAACAAATTCCAACAAAATCAAATGGACTCGTATACAGGTATTGGCACAAATCATCTCAAACAATTATATGTGTAATGGCCAACTAATGTTATGCTTATATGTTTACTTCATTTTTATTGTAGACCCCTTGCCAAACAAACGAGGTAGATTGCGACTATTACGTGCTGAAATTCATGGAGGAGATCATTCAGTAGTGGCCAACTAATGAAATCAAGTTTGTTGGCAAATCATATACAAATGACCAAGTTAACCAGGTTAGAGAACAATGGTCAAAGTTTGTACTTAGTTTAGTTTTGCACAAATTGTAGCTTAGGGAACTCGATTAATGTTCAATATATAAATTCAGTTGTGTTAATATAGTTGTCATTTGGTGTTTCTGTATGCATTCATTTTGTTGTTATGTTTCGTTTCTGTATGCATCAGGCTATTTTCTGTTGTGTGCGTAACTTTGTAGAATTAGGAATAATGGTCTTCGATAGCATTTTTGTATGATTGCGCTAATCAATAATTACGTTGAATTCAACAGCGCAAGGACAAAAAAGCATTGTTGAATACTTATCTATCATTCATTCTCTTTTAGCTATACAACAACGCATACGGTAAGAAGCGTTGTCGATATGATCAAAACTATTTCCGCATTAAAAAAATGAATTAGTAATAAAACTATTCCACAAGGTAGAATAATTTTTTAATGGGGAGTTATTCCACATCGTTGCCTTTAGGTTGCACTGTTGATTAGGTACCATTGACAACGACATCGTAATTATGCGCCGTTGAAGATATTATCAGACTCTAAAAATTAAAATGTTCCCACATTCTGACACATTCATCAGCAATCCCAACACTCATTTACTCTCCAAAATCGACCTCGAATATCATCCAACCTCAAAATCATTCACTCATTCAACACCGAAAATCATTCACTCATTCAACACGAAAATCATTCAACACCTATTTCGAGAATCTTTCACTCGTTTAACCTCAAAATCATCATTCACACATTCAACACCGAATTGAAAGTGAGTTTTTCTTACAGTTATTTGCCTTTTTAATTACATTATATTTAGCTTGTATTGAGTTATAAATATTTTCCATATAAATGAGTGAAAGTGTTTTCACTCATTTAGCTTTGTATTGAATTGGGGTTTCTGACTCATTTAGCTTATATTATGAGTTAGAACATAATAATGCATTTGCTCTTCTTGGTGAGCTTAACTCCAAGCTTTAGGGATTTACGCTTACATTATATTTTTTTGTTAATAGAAAATGGATCGAAAATGGATGAGTGTCAATCGATTGACGAAGGAGTATGAAGAATGAGTGAAATCATTTGTTAGGTTTGCAATTGAGAATATTAAAAACTCTAATAGAATTTTATGTCCTTGCTTAAGATGTTGTTACTCAAACCGAATTACTCCAAATGAGTTAAAAGGTCATTTAGTGTGTCATGGTATTGATCAAAGTTACACATGTTGGACAAGACATGGTGAGACGAGAGACATTATGGATTTGATATGAGATGCATATGAAAGACAACTACACAAATGCATATGAAGATGATCGTTTCGAGGAAATGGCAACCGTTGTCGAAGAGGATCTTCAGGATTGTCCTCGGATGTTTCAGCGGTTGATAAGTGATGTTGAGAAACCATTATATGATGGTTGTACTAAATTCACAAGATTGGAAGGAGTGTCAAGGTTGTATAAGTTGAAATCTGTTAATGGATGGACCAATAAGAGTTTCACCGAGTTGCTTGCACTTCTGAAGGATATGTTGACGGAAGACAATGTGCTCCCTTCTCGAACCTATAATGCAAAACAAATCTTCCGCTCCATAGGCATGGACTACACTAGGATAGATGCTTGTGAAAATGATTGCATCTTATTTTTTAATGAGTATGCTTCAGTAATTGTGAAAATGATTGCATCTTATTTTTTAATGGGTATGCTTCATTAAAGTTTTGTCCTAAATGTACTGCATCACGATATAAGAAGGAAGACTCAATTCCCAAAAAGGTTGTATAGTATTTTCTCATCAAAGCAAGATTCAAGCGTATGTTTAGCAATGCCAAAGATGCAAAGAAGTTGACATGGCATGATGAGGAAATGATTAAAGATGGCAAGCTTCGGCATCCTGCAAATTCTCCTGAATGGAGAAAAATTGATCATGACTATCCTAGTTTTGGTCAAAAATCAAGAAATCTACGCCTTGTATAGTCAATGGATGGAATTAACCCACATAGTGTTCAAAGTTGCTCCCACAACACATGGCCAGTGATGTTTGTGATATACAACCTACCTCTTTCTCTATGCAAGAAGCGCAAATATGTGATGTAATCTACGTTAATTTCTGGACCTAAACAACCAGGAAATGACATAGACATATATTTGGCTCCATTAATTGAAGACTTGAAGCAAATGTGGGAGACATGCATAAATGTTTATGATGCGTATAGAGAAGAAAAGGCACATTTTGTATATCCCGTATGTGAAGACAATACTCATTCAATGAGGTTGGAACACTATAAGAAAAATGTTTTCTTTGGCCATCGTAGATTTTTGCCTTCAGATCATCACTATCAACGATGGAGAAAAGCATTTGATGGAAACAATGAAGAAGGTCGTGCTCCTTTGTCGTTGACAGGTGACCAATTATTTCAAAAGCTAAAGTGTTTGAATATAACTTTGGTAAACCTTTTGGAAAAGAAATTGTCACAAAAGGGTGGAAGAAAAGGTCAATCTTCTTTGAATTGTCATATTGGAGTTCATTATATGTAAGACATTTACACGATGTTATGCATATTGAAAAAATGTGTTTGAAAGTCTCCTTGGTACCTTACTCAATGTCCCTGGTAAGACCAAAGATGGCTTGAATGCAAGGTCAGACTTGGTTAGTATGGGATAAGAAAGGAATTGGGACCAATAATGAAGGGAAAACGTACATTTCTACCTCCAGCAACTTATACTTTGTCGAGGAAGGAGAAAACATAATTTTGTAAATTTATTCATGGTGTTAAAGTTCCATAAGGGTACTCTTCCAACATTCAAAACATCGTATCAATGAAAGACCTCAAGTTAAAAGGTCTTAAGTCTCATGATTCTCAACCTAAAAAAGTTCGAGGAACCATAACTAAGTTATGCTTCTTCTTCAAGGCAATTTGTAGCAAAGTGATTGACCCTGAGAAATTACCTGCATAGCAAAGACAAATTATTTTGACTTTGTGTGAGCTTGAAATGTATTTCCCACCTTCGTTTTTTGATATAATGGTTCATCTAAGCATTCATCTTGTCCGAGAGGAGATGGATGTACCCCTTTGAGCATTAAATGAAGACATTAAAAGGGTATGTGAAGAACCGATCAAGACTAGAGGGTTGTATTGTCGAGCGATATGTTGTTGAAGAAGCTCTTGATTTTTGTACTGGATACCTTACCGATGGTGATTTCATGGGCATTCGAAAGCCTGATATGCAAAAAAAAACATTTGGTGAAGGTATTACTGGGAATGAAATATTATTGACTATAACGAGAACTGAATTGGAGCAAGCGCACTTATATGTTTTACATAATGCCGACAAGGTTGAGCCATATGTTGAAAGACACAATGAGATGATAACGAAGTGTTACCTAAGTAAGAATGAAAATTGGATTTTCAAAGAGCATAATCGGTGTTTCATAAAGTGGCTAAAAAATCACATTAATGAGGAGTTGAATATAAATGCACATTCGGTTTCCGAAAGATTGAAATGGTTAGCCAATGGTCCAAGCCTTCATGTCTTATCCTATACTGGTTACCTGATTAATGGGTTCACATTTTATACGAAAAATCAAGATGATCAAAGTAAAATGCAAAATAGTGGTGTGACTCTTGTTGCTCAAACTTTACACATGT